>NW_024070185.1:79087797-79121600 GCF_014754425.2 Oryx dammah | reverse complement strand
ACAGGAAGCTGTTATATAACACAGGAAGCTGTTATATAACACAGGAATCCCAAACTGGAGCTCTGTAATGACCCAGTAGGTGGAGTGGAGGGGAGGGAAGGGAGGCTCAAGATGGAGGGGATATTTATATGGTTATGACTGATTTTCAAGGAGATCCAACCAGTCCATCCTAAAGGAAATCAGTCCTGAGTGTTCACTGGAAGGACTGATGTTGAAGCTGAAACTCCAATACTTTGGCCACCTGATGGGAAGAGCTGACTCATTTGAAAAGACCCTGATGCTGGGAAAGACTGAACGTAGGAAGAGAAGGGGACGACAGAGGATGAGATGGTTGGATGGCATCACCAACTCAATGGACATATGTTTGGGAAAACTCCAGGAGTTGGTGATGGACAGGGAGGCCTGGTGTGCTGTGGTCCATGGGGTCGCAAAGAGTTGGACACGACTGAGAGACTGAACTGAACTGAGCTGAACAACAGAAAACAACACAACATTGTAAAGCAATTTTCCTCCAATTGAAATAAAAATCTGGATCTCCTAGGAAGCATAGGGGTTGATTATGGAGGAAATAGCAAAACTGCCAATAAGGCAAGGTTAAACTAGAGAGAAGGGAATATGTATGCCCTTGAACTCCTATTCACGAGGAATTCTCAGACTCCAAGTACAAAGCTTGTGAAGAAAGCTGATGCTGAAAAAGATAGGGAATAAATTCAGCAATTGGCTGAGGAATTTACTCCCAAGGAGCAATCTGAAAATGACTTTAAAATAAGTATGTCTACAGATGGCCAATAGTCACATGAAAAGATGCTCAGTATCACTAATGATTGTTCTGTGAGCTCAGTCTCTCAGTTGTGTCCAACTCTCTGCTACCCTTTGGACCGCATCCTACCAGGCTCCTCTGTCCATGGGATTCTTTTAGGCAAGAACACTGGAGTGTGTTGCCATTTCCTTCTCCAGAGGATCTTCCTGACTCAGGGATCAAACCCACGTCTCCTGTGGCTCCTGCATTGCAGGCAGATTCTATATCCACTGAGCCTCCAGGGAAACCCTCACTAATACTAGACAAATGCAAATCAAAACTATAATGAGGTATCACCTCATACCATCAAAATGGCCATCATCAAAAAGTACAAAAAACAAATGATGGATAGGGTGTGGAGAAAAGTGAACTCTCCTGCACTGTTGGTGGGAGTGTAAACTGGTACAGCCACTGTGGAGAACACTATGAAGATTCCTTAAGAAACTTAAACTAGAATTACCATATGATCCTGCAATCCCTCTCTTGGGCATATATCTGGAGAAATCTCTAATTGGAAAAGATACATGCACCCCAATATTCATATCAGCACTGTTCACAATATGCAAGACATGAAAGCAACCTAAATGTCCATTAACAAGTGAATAGATAAAGAAGATAGTGTATATATACAATGGAGTACTACTCAGCTATAAAAGGAATAAAATAATGCCATTTGCAGTAATATGGATGGACCTAGAGATTATCATACTAAATGAAGTAAGTCATAGAAAAACAAATAGCATATGATATCACCTATATGTGGAATCTAAAAAAATGATACAAATAAACTTATTTACAAAACAGAAACAGAGTCCAGACATAGAAAACAAATTCATGGTTTCCAGGAGGGAAGGGAAAGAGGGATAAATAAGGAGTTTGGGATTAGCAAAGCTATATATAAATATATGTAAAATAAACACTATATATATAAACAACAAGGTCCTACTGTATAGCACAGGGAACTATATTTAATATCTTTTAATAAACTGTAATGAAAAGAAAATGAAAAAGAATATATATCCATATATTATATATACATATATATGTAACTGAATCCATTTGCTGTACACCAGAAACTAACACCAGAGAAGGCAATGGCACCCCACTCCAGTACTCTTGCCTGGAAAATCCCATGGATGGAGGAGCCTGGTGGACTGCAGTCCATGGGGTCGCTAGGAGTCGGACGCGACTGAGCGACTTTACTTTCACTTTTCACTTTCATGCACTGGAGAAGGAAATGGCAACCCACTGCAGTATTCTTGCCTGGAGAATCCCAGGGACAGGGGAGCCTGATGGGCTGCCGTCTTTGGGGTTGCACAGAGTCGGACACAACTGAAGCGACTTAGCAGCAGCAGCAGCAGAAACTAACACAACATTGTAAACACACTTTAAAAAGTTTTAAAAATGTCTAAAATCAAAAGAGACAGGGAAAGGAAATATATTCATTTGAGCCTTGCAATCACTAGGCACGGGGGTGTCGATTTGTTCTTTGGTAATTAAGAATCTGAGGCTTAGACAGATTAAGAAACTAGCTCAATGTCCCACAGCCAGTAAGTAGGAGGGCCAGGTGTCACAGTCAGGGCTTTGAGTACAAAGCTAATTACTTAAGCACTGTTTTATTATCCCTATCAGTGTCTACAAAGTAAAATGTCTTTACATGTTTCAGACTATCCTAAAGGAAGAAATACAACAGAGCATCTCTTGAAAAATAAATTGGGCATGCGGAAATTTGGCCTCAACTGCTGAACTAGAAAATAAAAACTCATTCCATGGAATTTCAATTCAATAAATGTTTACTGAGCATCTACATCTTGTCCATCTCCTTGCTAAGTGCTGTGAGGGTGAATGATGGTGGTGGGGAGAGAAAACAGTAGAATATGAAGTCTCATAGAGGGAAGGACCTGGGCCTGCCCACCAGTTTACAATAATGTTCAGCAGGATGAGCTCATGGGAAAAAGAATGATGTGGCCAGTCAGACAACCAGGATGCCAGGGAAAGCAGTGGCAGGAGAGGCATTCAAGCACAGTATTGAACTGTGTGCACAGTCTGGATGGAGTGATCTGCCAGGGACACAACTCCAGGGAACAGGAATAACTTGTCAAACAGAAAGACGTAGGGAAAACAGAGCCACCTTCAGGGCCCAGTAAATATACCAGATTAGCAATTAGAGAGGAAAGATTCCACAGGAGGGGCAAGAATGCATTTGTACAGATCAGATTAAGTTCAGGTTACACCTATCCCTCACTTAGTGAGTATCATTCATTCCTGCAAAGCTTGCTATAAAGTGAAAAGCCAGTAAGGGAAGAAAAATTTTCATTAATTTTAATAGGAAAAATTAGAATGTGTTCCAGATCAGAGCTAAGATGCCTAATGTGCAGAGGTAGAAAGCATATCAGTTGAACAATGATACCTTTATAGGTCCTAAAGAACAATCTTAAGGTTAATAAATACAATTTGTACATGACTTACAAAAGGTTTTGGTCCACAGGATGGAAGAGAAGATGACAGCTAGTGTTAGCTGATGGAGGAAAGACACCATGAAGTCATTTTCCTTCTGCTCCATTTTCTTTATCAACTTTTCAACTTTGGGGGGGGGGCAAGATTTTCTTGCACTAAAACCGCACAGGAAAATAAAATTTTAACTCAGAAAACATCTTTTGGGCAAAATGAAAGCTGTGATGAAACGCCTGGAAACAAAGGCTGCACAGCACAGGTGGAGGAGTTGTCAGAGATGGCAGTTCTGCATCCTTCCCACTCAGTGGGATCTAGGCAAAGCCAAACATCTGCGAGTCACCTGAACATGTACCCACTAGCCTCAGTCATCCCTCAAGGGAGTCTGTGGGTAAACTCATGAGTATGGCTTTGCTTGAAATGTAATGTTGAGCAATCTATTTGCTATTTAAGTTTGGAAGTTAAAACTCATCATGTTAGAAAAACAGGAATTGGTGTTTGCAGAGTGAAACTTTTCAAGAGCCCTTAGGGCTTCCCTGGTGGGTCAGAGGTTAAAGCGTCTGCCTGCAATGCGGGAGACCTGGGTTCTATCCCTGGATCAGGATCCCCTGGAGAAGGAAATGGCAACCTGCTCCAGTATTCTTGCCTAGAGAATCCCATGGACGGAGGAGCCTGGTCGGCTACAGTCCACGGGGTCGCAAAGAGTCGGACACGACTGAGCGACTTCACTTCACTGAGTGTGAAAAGTTGCTAAGGACAGTTCTTAACCTTGTGAAATAGGTTTGTGCTTGTGAGGTGGGAATTTCTGGTGAGATAACTAAACGCATCCTCTTGGAGACAGATGCGCTACTAAGAAATACCTGCTTCTACCTGTGTACAGGGAACCTCCCATTGTACTTGGAGGCGGTGGTCTCAATCCTCAGAATATTCTGGTGGCCCTTTCCTATCAATATCTAAAGAATGGGATGTTTGAATTGCAAACAATTATGTGTCACATATTCATAATATTTGTGGTCTTGTGAAAAGTGTGTTACTTCTGTGTGTAACCTTTTTGATAAATATCTGCTGAGGCCCTAATGATCTTGTTATTAAAATAACACAACAAAATTATGAAGACCAATTCCTGTGTTATAACAGGAGTTGTTTGGTTTTCTAGGTTGATATGTAGCTAAGACAAATATTGACTTCACTTTCAACTTGATGCTTCCAGCATATATGCCACTAACCTCTTAATGAGGGGACAACTGCTCAAAGGGAGAAATTAAAGAAAACATCAAGTGAGAGGGAAGTTCTTAGTTACTATCAGGAAGAAAGAAAATAGATAAGCTAGTCAGTAATCTTTAGTAATTGATTTTTTCTTTTGGTCATTTGTCTCCAATTTCTCAAACATAGAAATAACCAGGTCAAACCCTGTGTAGACTTTGCAATAGGAAAAGGGTAGTAAGTCTGCTGCTGCTGCCGCTGCTGCTAAGTTGCTTCAGTCGTGTCCAACTCTGTGTGACCCCATAGATGGCAGCCCACCAGGCTCCCCCGTCCCTGGGATTCTCCAGGCAAGAACACTGGAGTGGGTGCCATTGCCTTCTCCAGTAAGTCTGCTATTCTTATCTCTAATTTTGAATATTGCACATTTTTTCTTTCACCTCCATCAAAATGAAAACAGATGTACGCTGAGGTTGACTTCACATTCATTGCTGAATTAAATAATAACTTGAGAAATAAGAGGGCCGCTCAATGTTTACTCACACTCCACTACTCTATTAAATAATTAGGGGTTCATCATTTTATGGTTAATAATAAGGATGATGACAATAATTAGTTATGCAGAAGTGATGCATGAACTTCGAGGCATCATGAGCCATCCTCCCCACTGAGATGCAGAGAGCTTTTGAGGTTTATCTAAATTAAGGCTAATTTAGCCTGAAATAACTATGGGTAGCGGAACAATTACATCAAAGGTATTTGCATCTTCATATAAATTGTAGCTCTCAGACCTGGGATCCCTTGAGGTGTATGTATTTTTCAATCTTGGCGTAGAACACAAATTAGACCCTAATTTATATTCAGGAAGACTCTGATTGAAGAATTCTTAATAATTAATATGTGAAAACCAAGACCACACATGTATATTAACGGCTAGACGGTTATGTTAATGGATAAATAATGTTCTATCACACATTTTAATTATACATTTTATTGGCAGGTTGCTTCTAGAAGTGGCTTTCTCAAAACAAGCCACTTGAACTTGTAACACTTGAACTTGTTACTCCCATTTAGCACAACGGGGAGCAAGAGGTGCATGGAGCGGGTAACTTCCTCAAGGTCAAAGAAGTAAAGTAGGAAATGAAATTCACAGCCCTTGAGCTTGAGTTGTTTGCTAAGTTCTTCTTTGTTGCTTCTGGTCTGTTGCCTAGAAACAGCAATGCTTCCTTGCCCAACAGCATAATATCTGCAAAGCATGCTATTACCAGTGTGGAGTTTTTAAGCAGCACAACTCAAATTCTTGTAAATTAGTTCTTTCAATTCTGTATATGGCAAAAACAAACAAACAAAAAAACAGAAGTTCTTCTGAAACAATCATAGTTTGTGGAAGTTGAATTCTGCCAAGTTCTGAAAAAAAGAATTTTTATCCTAAGGACTTATTTAGTGTCACTTTTCTTTTAGAGTTTCCTTTTCTTTTAATTTTCTATTTATCCTTTCAATTTATTTAATTGTTTTTAAGAGGTGATATCAGTATATCACAGCCAAAAGGAATCTGTTTCTCATAGGAGGGAATAATGATAAAGAACTGTGAAAGCAACAAGAATAGTAGCTGGTAATAATTGGCCATTTACTAGATGCCAACACTGTTTTCGATATTTAACTTGTAAATAGTGGCATCAGAATTTGAATCTAGGACTCTGGTACTGATGTGCGACCATCAGTCTCATGACACTACCTTAGAATAGCACAATGGCCATGACTATGAGCTCTGGGGTCAGTCTCAACATCCTGTCCTGGCTGTACCCTGTATTACCTTAGACATATTGTTCTAATGCTATTGTCTTTCTTCAATACAAAAAAGGGAGGGTAAATACATTCACTGTTAATACATTAGTTAGGAGGGGTCGAATGACATAATGCATGTTAAGCACCTTATGCCGGGCACATAGTAGGTGTTCTGTGTTAGCTATCGCCATTGTTATCTATAGTATTAATGGGAAATCTCTGTACAAAATGCTTTTCAGAATTGGAAGGGATCTTTAAGTTCACAGTTCAACCTCATCAATTTCTGATGAAGAAACTGAAGTGGGAGAGGCTAAGTAACTCATACAAGGTCCCCAAATTAGATAGTGCCAAAGTCCGTACTGGTCAATGTTCTCAAGATGTGTTAGCCTTCAAGAGTGGGAGGGTGTGTGTGTGTGTGAACACAGGTAGAGGTGGGGATCCAGAAATATAACGAGAGATTCAGACAGGCTTTGAGAACCAAGTTGGGAGGTGTGCATGTGTGTTTGTGTGGATGGGAGCATGTTTTTCCCAGACACCAACTTGTGTAGCACAGAGGCTATGGAATAGTACAGGGTTTGAGTATGCAGAAAGTCCTATTTATGAATACATCTGATGGGCACTGAAGGATGCAAATAAGGCCTGGCCATGGAAACAGGATTGTCAGACACACCAGAAGGAGGCCCTCCTAGGTGGTCAGAGAAGAGGGCAGAAGGAAGGATGGGAAGTACAGAACCCCAGCTAGCCAAGGGACCATATGGCTAGTCCAACTGCCATGTAGGTTTGCAGGGGCATCTACTTTCTGTGTAGCCCAGAAAGGTCTCTCCCTGGACCCTGCTGGCTGCTGGGTCAGAGATTGGGTGCTCACTACTAGTCACTGCAAAGACCCTGGGGCTTACTCTTATTAATAACTCATGAATAACTTAACTTTATAATCCCAACTTTCATCTATCTCAGACTTTTTCCTAACTGACTCTTATAGAATGTAACCTTTGGAAAGATACTTAAATACATGTAAAACAAATAACACAACCTCCAAAATACTACAATTTTACTCCAAGATCTTCATTTACAGCATTTAATTTCAGCTCTAAGCCCTTTAAGAGAATGCTATGCTGTTCTTAGTCACTTAGTCGTGTCTGACTCTTTCACAACCCCATGGACTGTAGCCCTCCAGGTTCCTCTGTCCATGGGGATTCTCCAGGCAAGAATACTGGAGTGGGTTGCCATGTCCTCCTCCAGGGGATCTTCCCAACCCAGGGATCGAACCCAGGTCTCTCGCATTGCAGGCAGATTCTTTACCATCTGAGCCACCAGGGAAACCCAAGAATACTGGAGTGGGTAGCTTATCCCTTCTCCAGGAGATCTTCCCAACCAGGAATCAAATAAGAGTCCCCTGCATTTCAGGAGGATTCTTTACCAACTGAACTACCAGGGAAACCCCTTTAAGAGATTAAGTCAGCTCTAATCTGTGGCTCTTCATCCATTACCACGCTAATTTGTCCTTGCCGAGTATTGTCTGGTGTTTTTGAGGGCAGTTAGGAGGCACCTCTCCTAGTGAGGGTGCTGGGCTGGACAGGTGTTCACACAAATAGCATTGCTAGTATTGTCAGAGAAAACTGCCCAGAACACCACAGTGACACCTGGGACAACCACAAGGAGAGTTGGGCTTGGGGGACATGGTTATGATGGACAGGCAATGACTAGTGAGATGGGAGAGAAGTGCCAGTAGGGGTGGGAGGCCTGCTAGGGTGAAATCTTTTCCAATGAGTCTGTTCTATGCATCAGATGGCCAAAGTATTGGAGCTTCAGCTTCAGCATCAGTCCTTCCAAAGTATACTCAGGATTGATTTCCTTTATCATTGACTGGTTTGATCTTCTTGCTATCCAAGGGACTCTCAAGAGTCTCCTCCACCACCACGATTCAAAAGCATCAGTTCTTTGGCACCCAGCCTTCTTTATGGTCCAACTCTCACATTCGTACTTGGCTACTGGGAAAACCATAGCTTTAACTATACAGACCTTTGTTGGCAAAGTGATCTCTGCTTTTTAATATGCTGTCTAGGTTTGTCATGACTTTTCTTCCAAAGAGCAACTGCATTTTAATTTCATGGTTGCAGTCACTGTCCACAGTGATTTTGGAGCCCAAGAAAATAATGTCTGTCACTGTTTCCATTAAAAAAAAAATACACTAAGACATTTCAGAGTTCTCCTTTTGATAACATCTCCTGAAAATGGTATCTTAGGGCATAGGGCTGTACTCCAGATTCTCCCTCAGGATTAAGTGCAGCTGCATATAACGAAAGACCCCAGTATGCAACCTAACAAACTAGAGGTGTGTTTCTCCCTCATATAAGAAAGATCTGGAAGTAGGCAGTGTAAGGTTGAGATCAAGTAGTTGAAGTTTATGTCATCAAGGAACCAGGCTCCAACAATCCTTCTGCTCCACGATTTCAGCAAGCATCTTCCATACTCAGATGTCCTCACAGTTCAAGACGGCATCTGGACTTCAGCCATTAAATCTGAGTTCAGTGTGGAATCCAGAAGTAGAAGAGTGGAAGGGTGTACCTCCCAGCTGAGTCAGTTTCGTTCCTTTTATGAAGGCATATAGGACCATCATTTTACCTCTGTTTACATCTCATTGGTCAATTCTAGCAACAAGGAAGTCTGGGAAATGTAGTCTTTCAACTAGTTTATACTACAGTTCTATTTAAATCAATGAAACTAAGTCATGCCCTGTGGGGCCACCCAAGGTGGGCGGGTCATGGTGGATAGGTCTGACAGAATATGGTCCACTGGAGAAGGGAATGGCAAACCACTTCAGTATTCTTGCCTTGAGAACCCCATGAACAGTATGAAAAGGCAAAATGATAGGATACTGAAAGAGGAACTCCCCAGGTCCGATATGCTACTGGAGATCAGTGGAGAAATAACTCCAGAAAGAATGAAGGGATGGAGCCAAAGCAAAAACAATACCCAGTTGTGGATGTGACTGTTGATAAAAGCAAAGTCCAATGCTGTAAAGAGCAATATTGCGTAGGAACCTGGAATGTTAGGTCCATGAATCAAGGCAAATTGGAAGTGGTCAAATAGGAGATGGCAAGAGTGAATATCGATATTCTAGGAATCAGCAAACTAAAATGGACTGGAATGGGTGAATTTAACTCAGATGACCATTATATCTACTACTGCAGGCAGGAATCCCTTAGAAGAAATGGAGTAGCCATCATGGTCAACAAAAGAGTCTGAAATACAGTATTTGGTGATGGACAGGGAGGCCTGGCATGCTGCAATTCATGGGGTCATAAAGAGTCAGACATGACTGAGAGACTGAACTGAACAGTTCTATTAGCAAGGAAGATGGAAAAATGGATATTACAAAGACAACCAGTGGTCTCTGTCACACCATCCTCACTTCATTACCATCTTTCATTCATGCCTCTCCTTCAGTTCAGTTCAGTTCAATTGCTCAGTTGTGTCTGACTCTTTGCGACCCCATGAATCACAGCATACCAGGCCTCCCTGTCCATCACCAACTCCTGGGGTTCACTCAGACTCACGTCCATTGAGTCGGTGATGCCATTCAGCCATCTCATGCTCTGTCATTCCCTTCTCCTGCCCCCAATCCCTCTCAGCATCAGAGTCTTTTCCAATGAGTCAACTCTTCGCGTCAGGTGGTCAAAGTACTGGAATTTCAGCTTTAGCATCATTCCTTCCAAAGAACACCCGGGCCTGATCTCCTTTAGAATGGACTGGTTGGATCTCCTTGCAGTCCAAGGGACTCTCAAGAGTCTTCTCCAACACCACAGTTCAAAAGCATCAATTCTTCAGCGTTCAGCTTTCTTCACAGTCCAACTCTCACATCCATACATGACCACTGGAAAAACCATAGCCTTGACTAGATGGACCTTTGTTGGCAAAGTAATGTCTCTGCTTTTCAATATGCTTTCTAGGTTGGTGGTAACTTTTCTTCCAAGGAGTAAGCGTCTTCTAATTTCATGGCTGCAGTCACCATCTGCAGTGATTTTGGAGCCCCAAAAGATCTATATATCAAAAGTTTCCTGACTTATCTCTGATTCCTAACTCTTCTCTTAGAATTTTTTTCCCTAACATGTTAGTAGCTAGGAGGGGTTAATATTCAAGCTTATCTTGAGGATGAACTGTTAAATGTCAGAATTTCAGGTAATTATGGTGAACTGAAGATAAGATGAGTGGAGAAGAGAAATTATTAGATGAATATACTTTACACATAGAAGACTTCACTGTATGTCACCTCCTTCCCCTAGCCTCCCCTTTTGTGATTTTCAGAACTGGGTCAACCAGTGCTTCTCACTTGACACTTTGGGCTGCTCTGATTTCCAAGTCAGTGAGTTTTAACCCTGGCTATGCTTGAGGACCCTGGAGGAAATATCAACCCACTCCAGTATTCCTGCCTGGAGAATCCCACGGAGAGAGGAGCCTGGTGGATTATAGTCCATAGGGTCACAAAGAGTCATGTCTCACTCTTTGCACCTAAATACACACACGCATGCTTGAGGAATACCTCTCTGTCCACAGCACTGTATCTGGGTTCCATCATGCTCTCTGAGGTTTTATCATGATCATGTTTATTTTGAAAGAGAACTCCAGTTTACACTGGTGGGCATTCTGTCTTGAGAACTACTGTTTTTAGACATTTCTTATTACGGTGGGAATTTTTCTTAATGCTTCAGCCTCATATCAAAAATAATGGGGGGAACTTAGCATTGAGAATGCCACCCACCCCAACTCCTATTAGCATGACCAGAGCAGCAGTGCCTGCTGGAACATGGAACATGGAACAAGGAACATCTGGAGTTCTCCATCAGTGACTGAATCACAGAGCCCTGTCATTGAGTGGTCCCTGCTCTGAGAATGGGGAACATCTGTCTGAATTCCTGGAAAGGGATTCTGAGGTTTGATGAATTAGACTTTCCTTGAACTCAGCTCTGAAATGATGGCTATCCTGATTACACAGCTTACCATAGTGAGCATCTGTGATTTGTGTCTGAGAACATCTCTTTCTTGAGAACCTATTTCTCTTCCTGATCTATGTGATTCTGGTAGAGCTGCCATCAGAAGACACTGTTGCCGTGCCCACCACAGGGCTGGCACACCACATCAAGTGGGGTCGATCAGACTCTTTTCCACAAATTTGAATCATTAGCAAATGTGGCTGGAAGAGAAACTTCAGGAAATAGTCTGTACATTCCTAAAGTTAAGGGTCCTGAAACTTTTTCCAAAGTTTGGTTGTTAAGAAGTTCTTTTGATTTCATTATTGAGCTTATTCCTGAGTAGCCTTTTTTCCCCTTACTTGGGTTAGTCAGTATGAATTGTTGTTATTTGCATCCAAAGAACTCTGAAATACACAAAAATTGGCAAGAAAGAGAGTAATGGATGGATTGCATAATATAGATTCTCAAGGAAATGGAGATTATTAGAATTCATTATTAAACCAATTTTAAAAGAATAAGAAATTCTGGAAGCATAGAAATAGGATGGTTTCTTCTAACATCATTGGATATTTTAATAGCTTTATCAAACTTTGAAATTATTACCTCAAGACTTGGGATAAAACTCAGAATCTTCATGAGATTGTGGTTGAAATCCGTTATTATGTAGTCATGACCAAGGATTTCAAAATAGCATATAACAGAAGAGAAAATATCAAAGTACATTACGTACAGCTCAAATAAGAAATATTTCATATAATTTTTCATTCAGTTGTTTGTGTGTGTGAACTTATTTGTGGTAGAGAATTTATTTTACATGAATAATGTAGGTTATGGCCAAAAGTGCTTGAAAAACACTGAATATTTGCAGCTTGCTTTTGGCTTGTAGACATGGGGCTAAAACAGCTAAAAATGAAATTCACAGACTGACTCTGCAGGTTGCTAATTTAAGTACCAGTTTAATTTACAATCTGACCAGACCTTTTACTAAACATTAGGACTTTGACCAGGGACCTCAGTAATTGAAATAGGAGATACAGTGAGATTGAATGTGCTTTTCAGATTCTCCAATCTTTCTAAAGGCAGTATTTCCTTTGACAGAGAATCTTCTGTGTAGAAGAAAGGCAGTAATTTTCCACATGCCCCATCTCTTGTTGATGCTCCAAAAGGCACCAGGATTTAAACATAATATGATTAGGAAGATGAAGTGCAAAATTTAGATGTTGTGTTTAGGAGAACCTGAAAGGATTTGTAAATCTATATCATTAAAAGTCTAGATCAATTTTTTTTTTAATGGATTTTTAGAATGCTTCATCAGAGATGGGACTCAAAGTATTTAATGGGTGTATTTACTAGAGATTCAGTGTGAAGTGGGCTAGGGTCAGCTGACCAGCTGTGGTTCTACTTGTTTTCTTGGTTAACTTATATAATCTTGGATTAAATGCTGGCCCTTACTCAATAACACAGAAAGGCCAATAAGGGTCTTATAATTCAGTAACAGTAGTTTCAAGAATTTGTATAACAGATGCTGAACTGGATCCATCACATACACCTTGCCTGCCCCCTTGTTCTGTCTCCAGATAGAACTGAAAAGACTCTCCTTCTACTCTTGCTATGAAGATTACGCTGATGAGAAAAGCATCACAATATTTAGAAAGAGCTTTAAACCTGTTCTTGAGAGATCAAAAATGCTGATGAAAAATCCTGCTATTGAGTCAAGCTTCTTGATTTTGGTGTGGTTGAAGGAAGCTCAGAATGCCTGAGTTCAAACGACAGCAGAAACCAAGCGGATGTGGTCATTTCATTTTGCAGCAGGGCAGGCACAGTGTGACGATTTTAAGAGATTCTTAGTTTAAAGCATGCATACATTTCTGGCTATGGTTTTTAAACTATGAAGTCCTTAGAAATGAAATCAACAGGCAACCCATGAATGAAGGGAAAGAGATATTTGGCTCAAGCTATTACATTAGAAAATAAGATTTCTTACCCACCTCCATAGTGTGAGTCAGTCAAAAAAATCTAGAGCCTCTTGAATAAAGGTGAAACTGGGTACCACCAATGAAAGGATGTGCTGTATTATAGTGTACATCTAACAGGTTCCTTCTGGCATCCCTCCTGAATAATTGTGGCTATTTTATTGTAAAAGCTATTATATGCCAAGATCAAATGAATTCTCAGTAGTATAGAATGCCATTGTAGTTTTCTGATCAGAATAATTGGCTAAATGTACTAAATAGTACATGGAAATAAAAATTCTATTTCTAGGAAAATTTCAGAGATTATATTACAATCAAACATTTGAATATGAATGTCTAATGGTCTTTATTGCATTCTGACATGTTTCTCAGTTTGGCAAATTTAAAAAATGGAATGATCCTATACAATAAAGGTAAATTATAAATTTTATTGGGTAGTAATTCCCATTGTGGATGCTCATCCACACTAAATTTTATTACTGGAGCAAATTTATAAGCCTCTTACACTTGATGGGAGCTATTTAGCTGGAATATATATTTAAATTTGTTTCATTAAGTGGAGAACACCAGAAATATATTGCTTTTACCTGACAGGTCAGCAATATACATTTGCCACCCTCCCGCAGGGATGTATCAACTCTGACTTTGTGCCCCAATCTAATCCATAAAGTTTGAAACCAGCTTATCATTTTAAAGTAAATACCACTAATGCTTGCACTAATGACATTAGGCTGAGAGAACATGGAGAATAGGAAGTAGCAGGTTCTTTAGTTACTCTAGTAAGGCAGGTGAACCAAAGACATTGTAAAATAACTTATGTAAAATTTCTGGAGCTCCAATGGGCTGGGAAAGATTCAGTTATTATCTTTTCAGTAGGAAACAACTTCTGCTTAATATTATGTCTCCTACCACCAAGAAAGAGGCATGGTCCATAATGAGCCTCTGTGGATATTGGGTGTTCTGTTTGGACCAATTTCCCAAGGACTCCAAAGCTGTCAGCCTTGTATGGAGCCCAGAATAAGATATGACTCTAATGGACTTGCCTCAGAACATTCAATGATTTCTAGACTATCTGTGGCATATCAGAATGTATATGAAACTCACGTCAAGTCCTAATGGGAGAATCACTACAGAGACCTCAGGGAATACAGAGCAATGTTATGCTCCTGTAGGCAAGTAATTGTGCTCTTTTGACTCTTGACTTGCTACTGGGCTTTTTAATTAATTATTTTAAAAATTAATTTATTTTAATTGGAGGCTAATGACTTTATAATATTGTGGTGGTTTTTGCCATACATTGACATGAATCAGCCACGAGTGTACATGTGTCCCCAATCTCGATTCCCCCCTCCCACCTCCCTCCCCATCCCATCCCTCTGGGTTGTCCCAGTGCACCAGTTTTGAGTGCCATTTCATGCCTTGAACTTGGACTGGTCATCTGCTTCACATATGGTTCAGTTCAGTTCAGTTCAGTTCATTTCCTCAGTCGTGTCCAACTCTTTGTGACCCCATGAATCGCAGCATGCCAAGCCTCCCTGTCCATCACCAACTCCTGGAGTTCACTCAGAGTCACGTCCATTGAGTCGGTGACACCATCCAGCCATCTCATCCTCTGTCGTCCCCTTCTCCTCCTGCCCCCAGTCCCTCCCAGCATCAGAGTCTTTTCCAATGAGTCAACTCTTCGCATGAGGTGGCCAAAGTACTGGAGTTTCAGCTTTAGCATCATTCCTTCCAAAGAAATCCCAGGACTGATCTCCTTCAGAATGGACGGGTTGGATCTCCTTGCAGTCCAAGGGACTCTCAAGAGTCTTCCCCAACACCAGAATTCAAAAGCATCAATTCCTCAGCGCTCAGCTTTCTTCACAGCTTACATCCATACATGACCACTGGAAAAACCATAGCCTTGACTAGATGGACCTTTGTTGGCAAAGTAATGTCTCTGCTTTTCAATATGCTTTCTAGGTTGGCCATACACATATATATGGAATTTAGAAAGATGGTAAGGACTACCCTACACATGAGACAGCAAAAGAGACACAGATATAAAGAACAAACTTTTGGACTCTGTGGGAGAATCATCCCACCCTCGCCTTCTCCCACAGAGTCCAAAAGTCTTTTTTTTTATATCTGTGTCTCTTTTGCTGTCTTGTGTGTAGGGTTGTCCTTACCATATTTCTAAATTCCATAAATATGTGTTAATATATTGTATTGGTGTTTTTCTCTCTGAGTTACTTCACTCTGTATAATAGGCTCCAGTTTTATCTACCCCATTAGAGCTGATTCAAATGGATTCTTTTTAATAGCTGAGTAATATTCTATTGTGTATATGTACCACAACTTTCTTATCCATTGGTCTGCTGATGGACATCTAGGTTGCTTCCATGTCCTAGCTATTGTAAACAGTGCTGCGATGAACATTGGGGTATATGTGTCTCTTTCAATTCCAGTTTCCTCGGTGTGTATGCCTAGAAGTGGAATTGCTGGGTCGTATGGCAGTTCTATTTCCAATTTTTTAAAGGAATCTCCACACTGTTCTCCATAGTGGCTGTAATAGTTTGCATTCCCATCAACAGTGTAAGAGGGTTCCCTTTTCTCCACACCCTTTCCAGCATTTATTGTTTGCAGACTTATTAATGGCAGCCATTCTGACCAGCGTGAGATGTTACCTCATTGTGGTTTTGATTTGTATTTCTCTGATAATGAGTGATGCTGAGCATCTTTTCATGTGTTTGGTAGCCATCCGTATGTCTTCTTTGGAGAAATGCCTGTTTAGTCCTTTGGCCCATTACTTTATTGGGTCATTTATTTTTCTGATATTGAGCTGCATAGGCTGCTTGTATATTTTTGAGATTAATTCTTTGTTAGTTGCTTCATTTGCTATTATTTTCTCCCATTCGGAAGGCTGTCTTTTCACCTTGCTTATAGTTTCCTTCATTGTGTGAAAACTTTTAAGTTTAATTAGGTCCCATTGTTTATTTTTGCTTTTGTTTCCATTACTCTAGGAGGTGGGTCATAGACAATCTTGCTGTGATTTATGTCAGAAAAGGTTTTGTCTATTTTTCCTCTAGGAGTTTTTTAGTTTCTGGTCATACATTTAGATCTTTAATCCATTTTGGGTTTGCTTTTGTGTATGGTGTTAGAAAGTATTCTAATTTCATTCTTTTACAAGTGGTTGACCAGTTTTCCCAGCACCACTTGTTAAAGAGATTGTCTTTTCTCTATTGTATATTCTTTCCTCCTTTGTCAAAGATAAGGTGTCCATTGGTGTGTGGATTTATCTCTGGGCTTTCTATTTTGTTCCATTGATCTATATTTCTGTCTTTGTGCCAGTACTATACTGTCTTGATGACTGTAACTTTGCAGCATAGTTTGAAGTCAGCAAGTTGATTCTTCCAGTTCCATTCTTCTTTCTCAAGATTGCTTTGGCTGTTCAAGGTTTTTTGTATTTCCATACAAATTATGAGATTATTTGTTTTAGTTCTGTGAAAAATACCATTGGTAGCTTGATAGGGATTGCATTGAATCAATAGATTGCTTTGGGTAGTATACTCATTTTCACTATATTGATTCTTCCAATCCATGAACATGGTATATTTCTCCATCTATTCGTGTCATCTTTGATTCCTTTCATCAGAGTTTTATAGTTTTCTATATACAGATCTTTTGTTTATTTAGCTAGATTTATTCCTAAGTATTTTATTCTTTTCATTGCAATAGTGAATGGGATTGTTTCCTTAATTTCTCTTTCTGTTTTCTCATTGTTAGTGTATAGGAATGCAGGGATTTCTGTGTATTAATTTTATATCCTGCAACTTTACTATATTCATTGATTAGCTGGGGGTGTCTTTAGGGTTTTCTATGTAGAGGATCATGTCATTTGCAAACAGTGAGAGTTTTACTTCTTCTTTTCCAATCTGGATTCCCTTTATTTCTTTTTAATTTATTTTTAACTAGAGGGTAATCACTTTACAATATTTTGTTGGCATCTGCCATGAAAGTGAAAGTGAAAGTCACTCAGTCTTTGCAACCCCATGGACTATAGAGTCCATGGAATTCTTCAGGCCAGAATTCTGGAGTGGGTAGCCTTTCCCTTCTCCAAGAGATCTTCCTGACCCAGGAATTGAACTGGGGTCTCCTGCATTGCAGGCAGATTCTTTACCAACTGAGCTATCAGGGAAGACCAGGTGTGTGCTGTGTGTGCTTAGTTGCTCAGTCATGTCTGACTCTTGTGACCCCATAGACTGTAGCTCGCCAGGCTCCTCTGTCCATGGGATTCTCCAGGCAAGAATACTGGCATGGGTTACCATTCCCTTCTCCAGGCATCTGCCATACAACAACGTGAATCAGCCATAAGTTCATATATGTCCCCTTCCTCTTGAACTTCTCTCCCACCTCTTACACTTGATAACTGAGGCCTGATTTCATGGCTGGGGAATGGGGTGGTCAAAGAGGATCCAGTTCATGATTATGCATTTAGATCATGTAGCCAGCATATACCCTGCTGCTGCTGCTGCTAAGTCACTTCAGTCATGTTCGACTCTGTGTGACCCCATAGATGGCAGCCCACCAGGCTCCTCTGTCCCTGGGATTCTCCAGGCAAGAACACTAGAATGGGTTGCCATTTCCTTCTCCAATGCATGAAAGTGAAAAGGGAAAGTGAAACTGCTCAGTCATGTCCAACCCCGAGAAACCATAATTGAAAAAGATGCACATACCTCCAATGTTTACTGAGCACTATTTGCAATACCTAGGGCATAGAAGCAACCTAGGTTGTCATCCCATCCCTCTAGGTTGTCACAGAGTACCATGCTGAGTTCCCAATGTTATGCAGCAATTTCCTATTAGCTATCTATTTTACTCATGGTAATCCATGTGTTTCAATGCTACTCTCTCAGTTCATCCCACCCTCTCCTTCCCTGCTGCATCCAAAGTCTGTCTCTAAATCTGCATCTCTATTCCTGTCCTGAAAATAGGTTCATGAGTGTCATTTTTCTAGATTCCATATATACGTGTTAATATATGATACTTGTTTTTCTCTTTCTGACTTACTTAACTCTGTATAATAGGCCCCAGGTTCATCCATCTCACTAGAACTGACTCAGCTGCATTCCTTTTTATGACTGAGTAATATTCCACTGTATATATGTACCACAACTTCTTCATCCATTCATCTGTCCATGGATATCCAGGTTGCTGCTATGCCCTAGCTATTGAAAGTAATTCACAGTGAACATGGGGGTACATGCACCTTTTTCAGTTAATGCTTTCTCAAGGTATATGCTGGCTACATGATCTAAAGCATGATCATGAATTGGATACTCTCTGACAACCCTTTCCCCCACCCATGAAGTTAAGCCTGTTATCAAGCATAAGAAGCAGTTATAGGAGTAGGCCTGGGCTGCCTTTGAAGACACAAATAGATTTCATGACCACGTGGTTCAGGCTTCCATCCTGCCTACTCCCTCCACACATCTGTCCTTCCTTCAGTCAACACTTGTGACCACTTGGAGAGTTCCCTATAACCGACCTTTAAAAAAAAAAATCAACTTGATCTTGTTCATAGATATTCCTTCCAGACTTGCCAGTCTCTACCAGCATGGGTAATGAAATCATTTCAATATGAGAGTAGTGAAGAAGAACTAAAAAGCCTCTTGATGTAAATGAAAGAGGAGAGTGAAAAAATTGGCTTAAAACTCAACATTCAGAAAACTAAGATCATGGCATCTGGTCCCATCACTTCATGGAAAATAGATGGGGAAACAGTGGAAACAATGGCTGACTTTATTTTTTTGGGCTCCAAAATCACTGTGAATGGTGATTGCAGCCATGAAATTAAAAGATGCTTGCTCCTTGGAAGGAAAGTTATGACCAACCTAGATAGCATATTAAAAAGCAGAGACATTACTTTGTCAACAAAAGTCCATCTAGTCAAGGCTATGGTTTTTCCAGTAGTCATGTATGGATGTGAGAGTTGGACTATAAAGAAAGCTGAGTGCTGAAGAATTGATGCTTTTGAACTATGGTGGGAGGAGACTCTTGAGAGTCCCTTGGACTGCAAGGAGATCCAACCAGTGCATCCTAAAGGAGATCAGTCCTGAGTGTTCATTGGAAGGACTGATACTGAAGCTGAAACTCCAATACCTTGGCCACCTGATGGGAAGAGCTGACTCATTTGAAAAAACCCTGATGCTGGGAAAGATTGAGGGCAGGAGGAGAAGGGGATGACAGAGGATGAGATGGAGATGTTTGGATGTCATCACCAACTCAATGGACATGAGTTTGGGTAAACTCTGGGAGTTGCTGATGGACAGGGAGGCCTGGCTTGCAGTGGTTCATGGGGTCGCAAAGAGTCGGACACAACTGAGTGACTGAACTAAACTGATCTGAGTAAGGGAAACTCTTCCTGTGGGCAGGATTTTTAACAGTGTTTTTCTTTGTCCACTTTCCTAGAAGGTGAGATATGTGAAGTAATAAGGATTTACTCTGCTGGATGGTGGTTCTGGTCACATAATCAGGAGATTGGAAAGAACAAGATTGGAAGATCTGGCCAAAGAAGTCTGGAGAAGGAACAGTCTTCTCAGAATGTACCCAAAATATGAGAATCTTTGTATCCCATTTGGATGATGGGAAAGAACTTGTCTGGAAGTTCTCTGGGCTTCCCAAGGTATAGAATGAAGAGAATCTTCCTTCATGAGGTCATAGGAGACCCTCAGCCTCAGAGGAGGGCATGGAGATGGAGTCTATAATCATGAAAGCATTGTGGATATAAAGAGCCACCCAAAGTTTTGGGAGGGAGGAAAAGAAAGTTTGCACTGGTGGAGCACAGAACAATACAGTGTGGGAGGCTCTAGGCTAACAAGGGACTTACATTCTGGGTTTTGATCAAGGTTAATAGAAAGGTAAGACATGGTGGGTTTATTTGTCTGAGGGAGTCCTAAATCAGATAAGAGTTAAATCCAACTAGTTGCTAAGTACAACTAGGACTCCAGCTGGAGTAGGAACCCTGACCTCTATAGAAGGATCCAGACATGTTCAGGACTAGTGGTCCAGGGTTCTAGGGAGTGATTCCAGTCTGGAGATTGACACCACCCATTAGCCATTTTGTTCTTTCTTACTAGCATACCCATCTTTTGTTCTAGATGGCATGTGCCCCTGCCCCAAATCACTTGATTTCTCAGGCTTCCTAGAAATAGGAATAGCTATGTGACATAGACCAGCAAGTCCATAGTTAAGGTTTCTTGGAAAGCTATTATTTTCCTGGTGAAAAGAAAGACTCCACAGGCATGCTCTGCTTGTCCATTGGCTGGCCCCCTTTCTCCTGCCTGAACCCAATTGTGATGCCATCTTGCCACCAGAGGATCAATACTTCAAGGAAAGGATGGTCAGGAAAAAAGTTAGAGGGGGTCCTAGGTCTTTGATGATCTCTGCAATCTACTATAGCAGCTCTGGACTTCTTGGTCAGTGAGGAAATTAACCCCTTACTTGTTTAAGGCACATGGTTGTCATCACTAGTGATATCAGCCCCCCCCCCACCTCCATGCTTATTGCCTTCTTGTGATGTCTATGCATCTTTCCTCTTTTGATATTAGCTTAATGTTTATCATGAATCAGATTTCACTTAGATACAATAGTTTAGGAGTGGTTGTAGCCTGAGAGAGTAGACAGAAGTTTGATTACCCATGTAGCTGAATGCAATCCTAGCTGAAAAATCTTTGTGGATGAAGATAGATGCCTGGATAGAGGCTTGAACGATTGGAAACTGGTCTCCAAATGTTGAAATAATTTTCTTTCTCAGTGTCTCATTGTTGGAGTTGGGACAGGATGAGAAGGTGATATTGGGACTGAAAGAAAAGGAAACCAATTCAGTTGTTTGGTGAGGTATGGACTTATACAATCAGTTCAACAAATAATGAAATGGTAGCAAGGCCTCTTGGTAGCCAGCAGTCCCAAATCAACCATATCTCCATGATCCTGTATATTCTGGGTTCTGTCTACATGAGAGTCCTGACCTGGGAAGATTTAAAGTACGGGAGGCAGAGGAGAGATTGGAAGAACTCCACGTGACCAGGCTCACCAGCCAGTGAAATCACCTTACCTCCTCAGGGGCGGAGTGGATAAGAGAAGCATGTATTGTGCTCTGAAGCAAAGAGAGACATTGACTCCAACTGCGTTCACACTTATACCTTCTAAAACTGCCAAGTTCTTTCTTATGACTTTCCCAAGAGTAGAGCCCTAGGCCCCTCAGGCCCATAGCTTATTCCATCCATCATGTTTATGGAAATGTATGTAAATCACCAAATATGCAGAGCCTGGCCCATAGTAAATGTTCAGTATGGTAAGAGGGCATCATTTTTTTTCTGTGGATATTATTAGTAAATATGGGAGGCCATCTGTGTAGTAGAAAGATTATGAGCAGGGACCTGGGGTGTGATCCCAGTTCTGCTGTTAGTAGCTAAACAACCTGGAGAAATCAGCTTCTCTAAGGACCTTGCTCTCTTCACCTGTGAGTGTTGGATAATCTGTGTGCAGCATACAATTCTCGGAGTCACCAACACATAGCAGACAACGTAAAATATATCCCCTGGAGCGGGTGGTGTGAAGGGCCTGCCGTTGCTAACCTCCCTCCATGCTAGAGCCCAGGAAGAATTGTGACTTTCCTTGGCTTGCAGTCAATACTATCTGATCGCCCTCCCTGCAATTATGGTGTAATCTATTAGTCAATGGGATGTGCTTGAAATCGGTGATGAAATGTGCACCCGGGAATTAGCCAGCCTTGCTGTAATGAGCTTCAGGCTGGTGAGCCTGTATTATCTGTCAGGTGGAAGGAGCGAGTATAAATCTGAGAGGGAAGCAGAATGCCTACACGTGTTCTGAAGTTCTGATCTCTACAGGAGACAGCCAATCAAGCTGACCACTGGGCTCTTGAATGCTGGAGCTTTCAAGACCCCTGAGACAATCTCTGACAGGCTACTGGAACATCACAGGAGATGGGGTGGAAATAGGAGGCCAGTTTATCCTGAGAAAAACTTGAAGCTCCTGTACACATACAGGTGAATTAACTACTGGGATGGTTGTCATCATTAGTGACATTACTCCCCTCCCCCTCCTCACCACCATGCTTATTGCCTTCTTGTGATGTCTACGCATCTTTCCTCTTTTGATATTAGCTTGATGTTTGTCATGAATCAGATTTCACTTAGATACAATAATTTAGGAGTAGTTGTAGCCTGAAAGAGTACAGAGCAGTCTGATTTCCCAGTGTTATTTAGAAAATATACAATCCAGATAGCTGTGTAAAAAGTTAATGGTCCACTTTTGGTCAAGTAACAAAAGATGACATTTTGATTGGAAGAAGAACTTTTCAAAAGAAAACACCTAGAAAGCATGTCCCTTATGAAGGTCCCATTCTATGCTGCACTCTTCTATTATTGTATTCTATTTATTCCAGAGTGACCAGGCTGGGTTCTTGTTGTTGTTCAGTCACTAAATCGTGTCCAACTCCTTGTGATTCATAGACTGAAGCATGCCAGGCTCCTCTGTTCTCCACTATCTCCAGGAGTTTGCTAAAATTCATGTCCATTGAGTTGGTGATGCTATCTAACCATCTCATCCTCTGCCGCCCTCTTCTCCTTTTGCCAGATTATATTTTAAAACAAGCACAGGCTTCCCATGTGGTTTGGTGGTAAAGAATCCATCCTCCAATGCAGGAGACATAGGAAACATGGATTTGATCCTGGGATTGGGAAGATCCTTTGGAGGAGGAAGTGACAACCCACTCCAGTATTCTTGTCTGGATAATCCCATGGACAGAGGAGCCTACTGGCCTACAGTCCATGGGGACACAAAGAGTTGGACACAACTGAGCATGCATACACATGACATTTTAAAGCAAATAATGTGGGTACATACAAAGTAGATGTATGTTGCTGCTACAAACTGTTACAAACATTGTCTCTCCACTTGCCCTTTATGTCCCATTAAAACATCCTTCACGCACTTCCCCTCAACTGCCAGATGCATTAATAAAATAAAATGCATTAATCAAATAATATAATCCCTACTCTGCTGCTATTATGTTCTTAGCAGATGTTTGAGTGGATGTTTCTGGTTGTGCAAGAGCCCAGTGATTTGTTGCAGGAAGACTTTAAAATAGAGTTAAATAAAATTTTATTTTGGTAAGTTTAACAACCAATTATCTAGGGGAAAAGAGCAACCAAACCCCAATTTTAGTATTTGCCAGTATATGTGGTGTAAATACTCTCACTCTGGCCAATTTCAAGCTACCAAAGTGCTTCTCCTGGATGCAGAATTGGGGAGAGAAGCATATAAACAACCCCCATGGGCAAGTATGAGCTGCTGTCTCACCACCAAACAAATTTCAAAGCTCACTGTTTAATGCAGGAGAATTTCAGACAGCTGCCAACAATTTGGCAAAATCTAAAATCCAAGAGGATTTAGTTCAGAGGGTAATGTGTTCAGAAAACAAAGCCAAACCCAAAGGGTTCAGTTCTACCAACTCACAGATATGATTAACTTGAGCTTTTGAAGAAACAGGGGATGGAGCAGAAGCCATAATCCTTTAGAAAAGTATCTGAAAATCATAATAAGCATCAAATTACTGCTTGCAAAACTTCAGCCATATTTGTTTTTTTTGTCTGTACTCTTATTTACTTCAGTATCTTAGTTAATTTTATTCAACTCATTTAAAAAACTTTGCTTCATCTTAAGCAACTAGATTCATTAAAGCATAGAGATGGTGAAGTAATTATGCTTTCAAATATATATTTAAACAAATATATAACCTTTAAATTAAATATTCATTGTAGGGGGAGGGATAAATTAGGAAGTTGGGCTTAACATATACACACTACTATTTATAATATAGATAACCAACAAGGACCTACTGTATAGCACAAGGAAATATAGTAAGAATTTTGTAATAACTTGTAAGGGAAAAGAATCTGAAAAAGACTATATACATGAGTGCATATAAATGAATCACTGTGCTATGTACCTGAAACTGGCACAATACTGTAAATCAACTATATTTCAAAGAAAAATAATTCATCAGATAAGGCCTAAAATCACTTTGTATACCATCTGTAGTATCTGAACAGGTACTTGGGCCATACTTTGTGAAACAATGCACCAAATAAATGACGTCCATTATTAATATTTACCTTTAGAGCCTGAGTATTGAAAGGCTCTATATAATAATGCAGGTGGTAAATTCTCAGTCCTATATTTAGAAAAATCATCAGTAAACCTGGCTCCAAGTATCCTGAAAACCTTTAGGAAAAATGTATCTGAACTTTATTTAAAAGGTCACTGCTGCTAAGCACATCTTTCTTCTGGGATGCTGACTACATTTCTTAGGTTTTATGAAAGCACCTGCCTTGGTGGGGTTGAGGTGGAGGTGGAGGAAGGTTTTCTGTTTGTCTGATACGTTGATACAATAAAAGCACAGAGAGGAAGACAGGACTGTGTACAGAAGTGTTCCTGGATTTCCTTCCCTGCTCTTGAACATCTGCAGGGGTCTGTGCTGTAGGCAACACTCAGTAAATTGGAAAATGAAGAACTCCATGTGTTCACCTTGGGCCTGCCACCTCCTCACTAGGTAATCACTGGGCAGCCACCCAAACTTAGGTTCCCTGTTTGTCAAACCAGTTAGAGCAGGAGACTGTTTCCAACTGTGGGGAAGATCAGATTTCAGAAATGGAAGATATTTTGCCCCATCCTCCCTCCTGAGTTGATCATTGGTAATTATTAATGGCAACAACACACTGTGGGTGATTTTCCTTGAATTTGTTGATTTCTAACCATGATAGAGGGATCTCCTCCACTGTAAATCTGGAAGAGAAGTACTATGCTCTGGAATTTAAAAATCTCCCCCCACCCCCTGTTTTAAGAGAGACTATTGCATTCAAACAAACAAACAAAAAAACAAATCAAAACCCAGTTTCTTCAGGTGGTTAATTGAATCAAAATAAGAGTTGCTCATAATCACCAGCTGTCTCCTGATTGCAGACTTATCTGTATTCATCTATGTCTAGTGAATTCATAATTTATGAGGCCCTACACAGCCACTTGCCTTAATAGCTTTCATTTGAAAAAGCTGATGTCTTCCAGCCAAAGGATGCTTAACACAGTGTTTACTGATGTTGCTATGCCTTGATCAACTGTTCCTGAAGTAAGTGCCTGTAGAGAAGGAAGTCATTTCTGATTCATCTCTGTGTCTCTTTTGTGCCAGTCCTCCCCAGGTCTTTCCCCCAGCCACAGAAGCATAAGTCTGGAAGGTACAGGAAAACCTTCAGTTGCTGAATCTGACTTCACTGAAAAAGCCAAAACAGTTCAGTGCATTTTCAGCCCTCCAAATATTAGCTGGTGAGTGACTGGTCCTCTAACATGTCACATTTTCATGTTCAATGATTGAAACTTCTTTTTTGGCAAGAGGTTACCAGAACTTCCAGTTTCTCAAGAGGTCAGTCATGAGAAAGGGCCCAACAGGAAGTAGACTCTTGCCTCTGGCAATATTTGACCACAAATTTAGAGCAGGTTACAGTCATGCTTTCTGCAAAGAAGGCTGTTCCTGGATCCAAGAGAAGGCCTGTGTTAGCAAATTTGAGCATAAAGGGCCCATATGGATGCCACAAAAATGCCAAATGCACCGCAGAGAAGACCCCCAAACAAAATGGATTTAACTAGTGGGCAACTATGATCTAAGAAAATATTTAAAGTCTCAAAGATTCTGACTTAAAATCCTCCTGAGTAGGAGGGAAAACTACAGTTTGTGTGATGCATGGGGTTGGCAGTGACCTGGTTAGACCCGATGTTACCACCTACCTTTGTGATGTTAGGCAAGGCACTTAACTTTTTTTGAGTCTCTGTTTTCTAAGTAGAAAATGAGTTGGGCAAAATAATTTCTGAAATATCACTCAATTATGCATCTTTGGCCACCTCATGCGAAGAGTTGACTCATTGGAAAAGACTCTGATGCTTGGAGAGATTGGGGGCAGGAGGAGAAGGGGACGACCCAGGATGAGATGGCTGGATGGCATCACCGACTCAATGGACATGAGTTTGGGTAAACTCCAGGAGTTGGTGATGGACAGGGAGGCCTGGTGTGCTGCGACTCATGGAGTCACAAAGAGTCAGACACGACTGAGCAACTGAACTGAACTGAACTGATGCATCTTTACTTCTGGAATCTCCCTTATTACTCTGAACAATTAAGTAACATTTCCAATGGAGATTGTAGTGTCCAGAAATTAAGGATATTGAGATTAAGAGATCCTAGAGTCTGAATCTTCTTCCTCAAGACATTTTAGTACTGCCTTTTATTTTTTCTTCTGGGCTTAGAATTCACTGCCCAGGAATGCCATGGATCATGTCTGAACTCCTTTCTACTCAGTCTCACCAATGAAAAATGGAAGATGCACACTGGCATAAAAAGAATGTAATAAGCTTTGGAGCCAGAGAGACTTAGGTTCAAATCCCAACTCAGTCGCATACTCTCTGAGTGATGTTAGGGAGGTATTCAAGGTACCTTGCCATGTAACGTGGACATGAAAATGTCATGCCATGTGGAACTGTTGAGAAGATTGAATGCCTTTCATACCTCAAAGGTATTTAATGGCTCATTCATTTAAAATTCACTTTCCTACTTCATTCTTGGAGATTTCCACAATCACGTGAAAGATCTGTCTTTCACATTAGAAGTTCAGTTCCTCTACCTCTTCACATTCATTATTTTCTTTAATCCCAACGAAGCTGTTGACTACCATGGCCAAAACAGGAACTTTTCATCATCCTTAAGAGCATGATAACTGCAAATCAACTTCAGTATCCCATTTTCTGACTACCACCTTCTATCTCCCTTACTTGAGAACATCTGCTCCAACTATTCATCAACCTCAGCAAGAACTCTAATCCTTCGGTCCTATTAGATTTCCACTATCAGAGATTTATCATATTCCCAGGCTCGAGTGCATGGTCCATTCTCTTCTTGCACATGCCATGAACTGTCGTAGACCCTCTCCCCAGTAGCTCACTTGTTCAGCAAACCTGAAATCTTGATTAAATCCAACTCTCCACCTCCTCTGTAGCTTCATTTCAGCAGATAGTTATTGCTGGAAAATAACACGTAACTGTCAACTGATTCTTGCTTTAGTTTCATGATGATAAACCTCTATTATACATTCAATGTCAAGCTTGTGAAGCTTTCCTAATGGCTTTGATTTCCCAGTATTTAATTCCACTGCTTCATAACTTCTTCACCTGTCTCAAATCTTTTACATTCCTCCCTGTTTGCCTCATATTCAGTTGAGGAAAAGGAACCCTTTAAGTGCACACCCCCTTCTCTGCCTATGCAGTCTTGTTAATTACTACAAAGGAGGGTCAGCACCTTCACTTTGGTCTTGTGTTTCATCTCCTCTTACCTGCTCAATGGTTTTATTTTTGCAGTTACTGATCCTCCCCCTCCTCCAAACCTCTCTTCCCTACCTTGTAACCTGCTTTGTGACAAATTTTGAGCTGACCCTGGAGTATAGCAACAAACAAGACACCATTCTTTCCCCGAAGCTCTCCCAGAAAAATGCCTGGACCGCTAGCTGGAAGACTATAGGATTGGTGCCTTTCTTAGGGAATGTACAAAGCTCTGTGTGGACACAGGTAGTTCCAGAGTACTTTGGGGTTGGGGAGTGGGACTCAGGGAAATAATCCCAGTGTTCACTGAAGATTTAGTGGTAAGGCCATAAATTATCTTTGTTTGGGGCCTATTAACTTTCCCATTGTTATTAACTATTATTCGGACTCTGGACTCCTTTTCACTTTTTATAAAGTGAAATCCTTCTCATTTATGTATGATCAGTCACCTAAATTGGTGGGAAATTATTAATAAACCAATGTCTGTTGTGTTAATTTCAGGATTCCCCCCCCCCCATTTTTTAACTTGGTTTACTCACATTGTATGAACAGAAACTGTAACATTTCTATGAAGTCTAATTTATCTTTTGCTTTATAATTTTGTGTTTTATTGTTTTAACATAAGAAGACCTTTCTTCTCCAAAGCAAATTTCCCCACTCATTCATTAATGGAATGCCTACACTGACAAGAATTTTTGTTGGTCCAAGCCTATATATAAGGCAGTCTCCTTTGGATGATTTGTAGTTTTAGTTGGGAAAGGGAGCCAGTACTATTTGAAAGATAATTCAGGATTGTCATAAAGGCTTTGCAGGACACAAATAGAGTGATATCTCCTGGGGAATGGGCCCCTTCCCCAGGAGAATTGAGATGGAACGCTAAAATATCTGAGACCTAAAGGACAATGAGGAGCCGAACAGCCTTGTCCCCTGAGGGGGAAATGTACTTAGGCAGAGGGAATAGCAAGGACAATAGTTACAAAGCAAAGAAAAGCATGGTATATGGAAGCAACAAGAACAAATAGTTGCAGGTGAAGTTTTGTGAGCAAAGGGCAAGTGTGCTGAGATGAGGTTGGGGCTTAGACAGTGACTTGTGAGTGATCGATTGAATTCTAAGACCAGTGGGAAACTGCTGAAGGATTTTAAGCAGATGATAACACAAGAGTGCACATGGCCCCCAGCAGCTAAGAAGGTATCAGCTCTGTCTAGGTAGGAACTAGGCATGAATTCACTTGATGAGAACTGCCTAAAAAGGGTCAGGGAAATTTTCCAAAAGTTTTTTGTCTGGGGACCCAGAGCCAAATCTTTTTTTCTGTACTTACTTTTTAGATCAGGATAATTACATGAAAATATATTATATTACTCTTCTGCTTTCAACAGAGGGATATATTTAAGATAAGATACTGGAGGTTCTGCTTTAGGGAATGGTCTATTTTAAAAGTAAACTGCAATAATCTGGATGGTTCATGAACTCAGAAGCAGGATTCTTTCAACAGATAAGTGTAAGTGAACACAATGAATAAAATGCTATGCTCTAAACATAGTTTTATAAGAAGCCATCTTTGTCCTCTGGAGTCTAAAATCTATCAGTGAAGATAAGACAAAAACATAGGTATGTATATGCTTAGTTGCTGAGTTGCGTCCGACTCTTTAAGACCCCATGGACTGTAGCCTGCTAGGCTCCTCTGTCCATGGGGATTCTCCAGGCAAGAATAAGACAAGAACGTAAATGCCTATGATATGTGATAAGACTCTGAAAAGAGAAAGTCTTCTTTAGTTCAAGGAGAGCTGGGAAGACTAAGGAAGAATTCCTGAAGCAGGCAGTGCTTAGGCAGGTTCTCAGGAAGCTCTACAATAGATGCAACTAAGTGGGGAGCATTTCTTGCCTTAGGAAATGATGCTATGAAGATAAGAAATATTAGGTCTATCTGGGTATGTCAACAGAACATCTGGATGAATGTTGAGGTATATCCAGGGGTTTAGTGAGATGCATGGCTTCATGGTGGCTGGTTGAGGACAGTCCAATTGGCAAGGTTGTGGACTCAGTTTGGGGTATACCTGAAAGGGAAGGTGTATCTGAAACTGAATACTAACTCCTCGGTTTTCCTGGGCCCTGTTTATCCTCTGCCCAGAAATCCCCGGGTCCCTTTTACCAAACACTTACACTTTTTCCAGAAGGGATATGTGTGCTTTGATCCACACAAGTTCAGATCTGGTTCTCTTTTTCAGAGGACTACCCTCAGGCTACTGCAGCTACCTCAAAGTCAAGATCAAAGAGTCAGATGTTCAAGTTCCTCTCTGGCTCCTTGTGAGGATAGATTTTGAAATCTCCCTGGCCTCCAGAGTTCCCTGCAGGGTGACGCTGAATCTACTCCATGGATCTTGGAGTGCCTGCTCTTCATTTCTTCCTCTGCTTTCCCCACTTAGCCAGGTTCCTTGGAGAGACTTTCTTAATAAATCATTTGGAAATGAATTGTTGTCTCTGGGTCCATTTCTGGGGTACCAACCCTGAGACGCTGGTCAAAGTTACTTTCATTTCCCTTGCTTGTGAAGGACTGATCCAGAGTGGGAAGGCCTGATGAGTGGCCCTGAGAAAAAGGTTTAGTGGAACAATGAGATACAAGCCTAACTGTAAAGGAACGAGTGCTGAGGACAATTTGTCCTTTTTGGGTGTCCTACAGGTAGCGCTAGTTGTCGAGAACCCACCTGCCAATGCAGGAGACACAGGCTACATAGGTTCAATCCCTGGGTTGGAAAGCTCCCTTGGAGAAGAAAATGGCAACCCACTCCAGTATTCTTGCCTGGAGAATCCTATGGATAGAGGAGCCTGGTGGGCTACAGTCCATGGGTTTGCACAGAGTCTGACACAACTGAAACTACTTAGCATGCACACACACTTCTTGAAAATCTTGTGATGTTTGGGTTATTTCTGGCCTTTTGCATCTTGCTTCACCAAAAACATAGCAGAACTCAGGAAACTGAAAGTCCCAACCTCTTTTGTACCTGGGATGCAAGAGTGTGACCCATGCAGCATTGATGAGATATGCCCATATTAAACATCTGTTCAGAAACAAACAACTTGGGGAAAGATCTATTTGTAGAATCTTCTATTATTTTTGTTGGTTGGGTGGCAGCAGAGGTTTTAGTTTTCTGAGGAGCAGTGGTTGTGAAGTTGCAGTCCCAACTCAAAAAAAAAAAAAAAAGTGTTATCTTTGGGGTGTTACAGTGACCTCCATAGTTCCCTGTGATGTCAGTAAGGCAGCAGTAACAGCAGCCACAGCAATGGGAATTGTTTTCTCATTGAACCAGTTCTGAGGCCTGGTTTGAGCCTTGTTCTTAGAAACGTAACTTTAGCCACCTGGGGACACCAGCCCTCCCAACAATGTCTTATTAATGAATTTCTCTTGTGAATACTTGATGTCAACTTGGATTGTTCGCAAATATGAACTCTGCCTGTGAGAGCAGAGGGTGAGAAATTGTGTGGATGGGTAAAGAGGAGAGTGTCAGAAGACTTTGGCAGCCTCTGTGATGGCAACTGGGGTCATTGTCTTTTAGTGTTCCTGTATTTCTCCTTTCGTGTTGAATCCATGCTGATGTGTGGGGCTAACAGAATACAATGTAAAGGATATTGCATGGTTCTGTTAGGTAGTTAGAATAGGAAACAGGAGTCCAAAATGGTGCTGGCTAAAAGACAAGGAAGGGAAAAGCCTGTGAAAATAGAACAAAGGAAGGTCAAAGGAAGGTCCGAGGACCTGAGTGAGGACCTGAGTGAGGACCTGAATGAAGACCTCAGGTAGAACAAACAGCACTTTTGGCTAGCCCAACTTACATAGGGCAAGCCCAGGGGGAGGAAAAATCATATAAAAAAAGGAGCCAAAGCACGCTCTCTCTCCCGCCTGCTGGCATGCTCCCCCACTCTCTTCTCTTCGCATCTTTGGGTCGGCATGCCCTCATGACTCGAGGTTGGATTCTCTTGCTATTTTCTAAATAAAATAGAGCTGTAACACTGATCTGTCTAAGAGCTACAACACAGTCTGTCCAAGACCCAAGAGCTGTGACCCGCTGAGGGATTTAATGTCCGTCACTCCAAATCTTTGCTGTGACGAGACAGAACCGAGGAGCATATACTCTCCTGACAGTTCCAAAGCAGAAGTGAAAGTCTCTCAGCCATGTCCGATTCTTTGCGACCCCATGGACTGTAGCCTGCCAGGCTCCTCTGTCCATGGAATTCTCCAGGCCAGAATACTAGAGTGGGTTGCCATTTGCTTCTCCAGGGAATCTTCCCAACCCAGGGATCCAACACAGGTCTCCTGCATTACAGGCATTTTTTTTTTTTTTTTTAACCATGTGAACCTTCATGGAAGCTCAAAGCTAGTTCATAAAGATATTTAACTTGTGCATTGGAAGATGATCACATGTAACAGTGATAGGACTGGCAAGGAGGATAACTTTCTTGTCTTGAGATAAAAAGAAAGAGGGAATAAGATTGTTAGGATCAAGAAAGGGGATAGACCAAGAATTTCACTTTCTCAACAAAGTAAAAGTCAAGCAAGAGCATCTGCAAAGATGGAGCAGGACTGGAGTGAGTGGGTCTATTTTTTAAGCTAACATTTACTGAGGGTTGATTTTGTGCCTGGCATATTGTTAACTTTTTCCATATATAATCTCATTTAACTATTCTATCAACATAACAAGATAGGAGCCATTCGCTTCTTAATTTTATAGATAACAGAGCAGAAGCTGATAGGAATTAAAAACCTCATCAGATCGATGTCCAAGGAGTGGTGGCTGCCTGGGTGCAGGATGGCTGAGAGGAGCTACTCCACTTTCAAAGTCAGGAGGGGCAGTGGTGAGGAGATACCCCTCATCCAAGGTAAAGAGCAGTGGCTGTGCTTTGCTGGAGCAACCGTGAAGAGATACCCCAAGTCCAAGGTAAGAGAAACCCAAGTAAGACGGTAGGTGTTGCAAGAGGCATCAGAGGCAGACACACTGAAACCATAATCACAGAAAACTAGTCAATCTAATCACACTAGGACCACAGCCTTGTCTAACTCAGTGAAACTAAGCCATGCCGTGTGGGGCCACCCAAGATAGATGGGTCATGGTGGAGAGGTCTGACAGAAGGTGGTCCACTGGAGAAGGGAATGGCAAATCACTTCAGTATTCTTGCCTTGAGAACCCCATGAACAGTATGAAAAGGCAAAATGATAGGATACTGAAAGGAACTCCCCAGGTCGGTAGGTGCCCAATATGCTACTGGAGATCAGTGGAGAAATATCTCCAGAGAGAATGAAAGGATGGAGCCAAAGCAAAAACAATACCCAGTTGTGGATGTGACTGGTGATAGAAGCAAGGTCCAATGTTGTAAAGAGCAATATTGCATAGGAACCTGGAATGTTAGGTCCATGAATCAAGGCAAATTGGAAGTGGTCAAACAGGACATGGCAAGAGTGAACGTCGACATTCTAAGAATCAGCGAACTAAAATGGACTGGACTGGGTGAAAAACTCAGATGACCATTATATCTACTACTGTGGGCAGGAATCTCTTAGGAGAAATGAAGTAGCCATCATGGTCAACAAAAGAGTCCGAAATGCAGTACTTGGATGCAATCTCAAAAACGACAAAATGATCTCTGTTTGCTTCCAAGGCAAACCATTCAATATCAGAGTAATCCAAGTCTATGTCCCAACCAGTAATGTGGAAGAAGCTGATGTTGAAGAGTTCTATGATGACTTACAAGATCTTCTAGAACTAACACCCCCCAAAAATGCCCTTTTCATTATAGGGAACTGGAATGCAAAAGTAGGAAGTCAAGAAACACCTGGAGTAACAGGCAAATTTGGCCTTGGAATACGGAATGAAGCAGAGCAAAGGCTATTAGAATTTTGCCTAGAGAACTCACTGATCATAGCAAACACCCTCTTCCAACAACACAAGAGAAGACTCTACACATGGACATCACCAGATGGTCAACACCAAAATCAGATTGTATATTCTTGCAGTGAAAGATGGAGAAGCTCTATACAGTCAGAAAAAACAAGACTGGGAGCTGACTACGGCTCAGATCATGAACTCCTTATTGCCAAATTCAGACTTAAATTGAAGAAAGTAGGGAAAACCACTAGACCATTCAGGTATGACCTAAATCAAATCTCTTATGATTATACAGTGGAAGTGAGAAATAGATTTAAGGGACTAGAT
>NW_024070185.1:78823897-79087787 GCF_014754425.2 Oryx dammah | reverse complement strand
AACAACAGAATGGGAAAGACTAGAGATCTCTTCAAGAAAATTAGAGATGTCAAGGGAATATTTCATGCAAAGATGGGCTCGATAAAGGACAGAAATGCTATGGACCTAACAGAAGCAGAAGATATGAAGAATAGGTGGCAAGAATACACAGAAGAACTGTACAAAAAAGATCTTCACTACCCAGATAATCATGATGGTGTGATTACTCACTTAGAGCCAGACATCTTGGAATGTGAAGTCAAGTGAGCCTTAGAAAGCATCACTATGAACAAAGCTAGTGGAGGTGATGGAATTTCAGTTGAGCTGTTTCAAATCCTGAAAGATGATGCTGTGAAAGTGCTACACTAAATATGCCAGCAAATTTGGAAAACTCAGCAGTGGCCACAGGACTGGAAAAGGTCCGTTTTCATTCCAATCCCTAAGAAAGGCAATGCCAAAGAATGCTCAAACTACCGCACAATTGCACTCATCTCACATGCTAGTAAAGTAATGCTCAAAATTCTCCAAGCCAGGCTTCAGCAATACATGAACCATGAACTTCCTGATGTTCAAGCTGGTTTTAGAAAAGGCAGAGGAACCAGAGATCAAATTGCCAACATCTGCTGGATCATCAAAAAAGCAAGAAAGTTCCAGAAAAACATCTATTTCTGCTTTATTGACTATGCCAAAGCCTTTGACTGTGTGTATCACAATCAACTGTAGAAAATTCTGAGAGAGATGGGAATACCAGCCCACCTGACCTGCCTCTTGAGAAATCTGTATGGAGGTCAGGAAGCAACAGTTAGAACTGGACATGGAACAACAGACTGGTTCAAAATAGGAAAAGAAGTACATCAAGGCTGTATACTGTCACCCTGCTTATTTAACTTCTATGCAGAGTACATCATGAGAAACGCTGGACTGGAAGAAACACAAGCAAGAATCAAGATTGCTGGGAGAAATACCAATCACCTCAGATATGCAGATGACACCACCCTTATGGCAGAAAGTGAAGAGGAACTAAAAAGCTTCTTGATGAAAGTGAAAGTGGAGAGTGAAAAAGGTTCTTTAAAGTTCAACATTCAGAAAACGAAGATTATGGCATCCGGTCCCATCACTTCATGGGAAATAGATGGGGAAACAGTGGAAACAGTGAGAGACTTTATTTGGGGGGCTCCAAAATCACTGCAGATGGTGATTGCAGTCATGAAATTAAAAGACGCTTACTCCTTGGAAGAAAAGTTATGACCAACCTAGACAGCATATTCAAAAGCAGAGATAGTACTTTGCCGACTAAGGTCCATCTAGTCAACGCTATGGTTTTTCCAGGGGTCATGTATGAATGTGAGAGTTGGACTGTGAAGAAGGCTGAGCGCCGAAGAATTGATGCTTTTGAGCTGTGGTGTTGGAGAAGACTCTTGAGAGTCCCTTGGACTGCAAGGAGGTCCAACCAGTCCATTCTGAAGGAGATCAGTCCTGGGTGTTCTTTGGAAGGAATGATGCTAAAGCTGAAACTCCAGTACTTTGGCCACCTCATGCAAAGAGTTGACTCATTGGAAAAGACTCTGATGCTGGGAGGGATTGGGGTCAGGAGGAGAAGGGGATGACAGAGGATGAGATGGCTGGATGGCATCACCGACTTGATGGACATGAGTCTGGGTGAACTCCGGGAGCTGGTGATGGACAGGGAGACCTGGTGTGCTGCGATTCATGGGGTCTCAAAGAGTTGGACACGACTGAGCGACTGAACTGAACTGAACTATGTCACACACAGCATGTCATCACTGGGGATACAGTGGGCACCAACATAAACTGAGCCTCTGCCCTTTTGGAGCTTACAGTCCATATAGAAATAAAGAATTTTAATGGAGTCAATATATAAAACATGATGAATGAATTTATTAAAGAAATATACATGAGCTCTGCTGTACAAGGAAAACAGTTCTGGAGAAAGAGATGTACGCTGAAATTCAAAGAGAAATAGAAGTTAGGTGAAAATTAATGGTGGTGGGAGGTGGGGATGAAAAAGTGGAGAGAGCATTTTAGAGGTTAAGAGGTCACCAATGTTAACTGCTATAGTAGGAAACACAGAGATGTAAAAAAATTGATGGTTGATTCTGGCTCATATTAAGTCCAAGGTGGACAAGGTAGGTCTTCTACATGACTGTTTTCCATGCAGTGACTTTGGGCCCTCAGTTCACTTCAGTTTCTCAGTCATATCTGACTCTTTGCGAACCCATGGACTGTAGCAAGCCAGGCCTCCCTGTCCATCATGAACTCCTGGACATTACTCAAACTCATGTCCATCGAATTGGTGATGCCATTCAACCATCTCATCCTCTGCCATCCCCCTTTTCTCCTGCCTTCAATCTTTCCCAGCATCAAGGTCTTTTCCAAAGAGTGAGTTCTTTGCATCAGGTGGCCAAAGATTGGAGTTTCAGCTTCAGCATCAGTCCTTCCAATGAACACCCAGGACTGATCCCCTTTAGGATGGACTGGTTGGATCTCCTTGCAGTCCAAGGGACTCTCAAGAGTCTTCTCCAACACCACAGTTCAAAAGCATCAATCCTTCGGTGCTCAGCTTTCTTCACAATCCAACTCTCACATCCATACATGACTACTGGAAAAACAATAGCTTTGACTAGATGGACCTTAGTGGGCAAAGTAATGTCTCTGCTTTTAACATGCTGTTTAGGTTGGTCATAGCTTTTTTTCCAAGGGGCAATTGTCTTTTAATTTCATGGCTGCAGTCACCATCTGTAGTGATTTTGGAGCCCCCCAAAATAAAGTCTCTCACTGTTTCCACTGTTTCCCCATCTATTTCCCATGAAGCGATGGGACCAGATGCCATGATCTTAGTTTTCTGAATGTTGAGTTTTAAGCCAACTTTTCTGCTCTTCTCTTTCACTTTCATCAGGAGGCTCTTTAGTTCTTCTTGATTTTCTGCCATAAGGGTGGTGTCATCTGCATATTTGAGGTTATTGATATTTCTCCTGGCAATTTTGATTCCAGCTTGTGCTTCATCCAGCCTGGCATTTCACATGATGTACTGGGCATATAAGTTAAAAAAGCAGGGTGACAATATACAGCCTTGACGTACTCCTTTCCCAATCTGGAACCAGTCTATTGTTCCATGTGCAGTTCTAACTATTGCTTCTTGACCTACATACAGATTTCTAAAGAGGCAGGTCAGATGGTCTGGTATTCCCATCTCTTTCAGAATTTTCCACAGTTGATTGTGATCCACACAGTCAAAGGCTTTGGCATAGTCAATAAAGCAGAAATGTTTTTCTGGAACTCTCTTGCTTTTTTATGATCCAGTGGATGCTGGCAATTTGATCTCTGGTTCCTCTGCCTTTTCTAAATCCATCTTGAACATCTGGAAGTTCATGGTTCACATACTGTTGAATCCTGGCTTGGAGAATTTTGAGCATTACCTTGCTAGTGAGTGAAATGAATAAAATTGTGCAGTAGTTTGAACATTCTTTGGCATAGACTTTCTTTGGGATTGGAATGAAAACTGACCTTTTCCAGTCCTGTGGCCACTGCTGAGTTTTCCAAATTTGCTGATATATTGAGTGCAGCACTTTCATAGCATCATCTTTTAGGATTTGAAATAGCTCAACTGGAATTTCATCACCTCCACTAGGTTTGTTCGGAGTGATGCTTCCTAAAACCTACTAGACTTCACATTCCAGGATGTCTGGCTCTAGAGGAGTGATCGCACCATCGTGATTATCTGGGTCATGAAGATCTCTTTTGTATAATTCTTCAATGTACTCTTGCCATGTCTTCTTAATATCTTCTGCTTCTGTTAGGTCCATAACATTTCTGTCCTTTACTGTGCCCATCTTGGCATGAAGTATTCCCTTGGCATCTCTTGTTTTCTTGAAGAGATCTCAGGTCTTTCCCATTCTTTTTCTCCTCTATTTCTTTGCGTTGATCACTGAGGAAGGCTTTCTTATCTCTCCTTGCTATTTGGAACTCTGCATTCAAATGGGTTTATCTTTCCTTTTCTCCTTTGCCTTTTGCTTCTCCTCTTTTCTCGGCTATTTTTTTAGGCCTCCTCAGACAACCATTTTGCCTTTTTTTCATTTCTTTTTCTTGGGAATGGTCTTGATCCCTATCTCCTGTACAGTGTCATGAACCTCCATCTGTAGTTCTTCAGGTAGTCTGTCTATCAAATCTAATTCCTTGAATCTATTTGTTACTTCGACTGTATAATTGTAAGGGATTTGATTTAGGTCTTAACTGAAAGGTCTAGTGGTTCTCCCTACTTTCTTCAATTTAAGTCTGAATTTGGCAACAAGGACTTCATCATCTGAGGCACAGTCAGCTCCTGGTCTTGTTTTTGCTGACTGCATAGAGCTTCTCCATCTTTGACTGCAAAGAATATAATCAATCTGATTTTGGTATTGACTATCTGGTGATGTCCATGTGTAGAGTCTTCTTTTGTGTTGTTGCAAGAGAGTGTTTGCTATGACCAGAGTGTTCTCTTGGCAAAACTCTGTTAGCCTTTGCCCTGCTTCATTTTGTACTCCAAAACCAAATTTGCCTATTGCTCCAGGTGTTTCTTGACTTCCTACTTTTGCATTCCAGCACCCTATAACGAAATGGACATCTTTTTGGGTGTTAGTTCTAGATGGTCTTGTAGGTCATCATAGAACTGTTCAACTTCAGCTTCTTCAGCATTACTGGCTGGGGCATAGACTTGGATTACTGTGATATTGAATGGTTTGCCTTGGAAACGAATGGAGATCATTCTGTCATTTTTGGGATTGCATCCAAATACTGCATTTTGGACTCTTTTGTTGAGTATGATGGATACTCCATTTCTTCTAAGGGATTCTTTCCCACAGTAGTAGATATAATGGTCATCTGAGTTAAATCCCCTCATTGCAGTCCATTTTAGATCACGGTTTCCTAAAATGTTGACATTTACTCTTGCCATCTCCTTTTTGAAGATTTCCAATTTGCCTTGATTCATGGACCTAACATTCCAGGTTCCTATGCAATGTTACTCTTTATAGCATTGGACTTTACTTCCATCACCAGTCACAGCCATAGCTGGGTGTTGTTTTTCTTTGGCTCCATCCCTTCATTCTTTTTGGAGTTATTTCTCCACTGATCTCCAGTAGCATATTGGGCACCTATTGACCTGGGGAGTCACCTTTCAGTGTCCTATCTTTTTACCTTTTCATACTGTTTATGGGGTTCTCAAGGCAAGAATACTGAAGTGGTTTGCCATTCCCTTCTCCAGTGGACCACATTCTGTCAGACCTCTCCACCATGACCCACCTGCCTTGGGTGGCCCCACTCGGCATGGCTGTTATATTGAGTTAGACAAGGCTGTGGTCCATGTCATCAGATTGGTTAGTTTTCAGTGAATTTGGTTTCAGTGTGTCTGCCTTCTGATGCCCTCTCACAACACCTACTGTCTTACTTGAGTTTCTCTTACCTTGGACGTGGGGCATCTCTTCACGGCTGCTCCAGAAAAGTGCAGCTGTTGCTCCTTACCTTGGAGGAGGGGTATCTTCTCATGGCCACCCCTCCTGACCTTGAAAATGGAGTAGCTCCTCTCGGCCCTCCTGCACCCACACAGCCACCGCTCCTTGACATGGGGTTGCTCCTCTCAGCTGCTGCCCCTGACCTTGGGCGTGGGGTAGCTCCTCTCCACAGAAGAACTGTACAAAAAAGATCTTCATGACCAAGATAATCACGATGGTGTGATCACTCACCTAGAGCCAGACATCCTGGAATGTGAAGTCAAGTGGGCCTTAGAAAGCATCACTACAAACAAAGCTAGTGGAGGTGATGGAATTCCAGTTGAGCTGTTTCAAACCCTGAAAGATGATGCTGTGAAAGTGCTGCACTCAATATGCCAGCAAATTTGGAAAACTCAGCAGTGGCCACAGGACTCGAAAAGGTCCGTTTTCATTCCAATCCCAAAGAAAGGCAATGCCAAAGAAGGCTCAAACTACAGCACAATTGCACTCATCTCACATGCTAGTAAAGTAATACTCAAAATTCTCCAAGCCAGGCTTCAGCAATACGTGAACCGTGAACTTCCAGATGTTCAAGCTGGATTTAGAAAAGGCAGAAGAACCAGAGATCAAATTGCCAACATCCGCTGGATCATAGAAAAAGCAAGAGAGTTCCAGAAAAACATCTATTTCTGCTTTATTGACTATGCCAAAGCCTTTGACTGTGTGGATTACAATCAACTGTGGAAAATTCTGAAAGAGATGGGAATACCAGACCATCTGACCCGCCTCTTGAGAAACCTATATGCACATCAGGAAGCAACAGTTAGAACTGGACATGGAACAACAGACTGGTTCCAAATAGGAAAAGGAGTACGTCAAGGCTGTATATTATCACCCTGCTTATTTAACTTATATACAGAGTACATCATGAGAAAAGCTGGGCTGGAGGAAGCACAAGCTGGAATCAAGTTTGCGGGGAGAAATATCAGTCACCTCAGATATGCAGATGACACCACCTCTGTGGCAGAAAGTGAAGAGGAACTAGACAGCCTCTTGAAGAAAGTGAAGGAGAAGAGTGAAAACATTGGCTTAAAACTCAACAATCAGAAAACGAAGATCATGGCATCTAGTTCCATCACTTCATGGGAAATAGATGGGGAAACAGTGGAAACAGTGTCAGATATTATTTTTCTCGGCTCCAAAATCACTGCAGATGGTGACTGTAGCCATGAAATTAAAAGACACTTTCTCCTTGGAAGAAAAGTTATGACCAACCTCGATCGCATATTCAAAAGCAGAGACATTACTTTGCCAACAGAGGTCCATCTTGTCAACGCTATGGTTTTTCCAGTAGTCATGTATGGATGTGAGAGTTGGACTGTGAAGAAAGCTGAGCACCGAAGAATTGATGCTTTCAAACTGTGGTTTTGGAGAAGACTCTTGAAAGTCCCTTGGACTGAAAGGAGATCCAACCAGTCCATTCTAAAGGAGATCAGTCCTGGGTGTTCATTGGAAGGACTGTTGTTGAAGCTGAAACTCAAGTACTTTGGCCACCTCATGCGAAGAGTTGACTCATTGGAAAAGACTCTGATGCTGGGATGGATTGGGGGCAGGAGGAGAAGGGGATGACAGAGGATGAGATGGCTGGATGGCATCACCAACTCGATGGACGTGAGTCTGACTGAACTCCGGGAGTTGGTGATGGACAGGGAGGCCTGGCGTGCTGCGATTCATGGGGTCGCGAAGAGTCATACATGAATGAGTGACTGAACTGAACTGAACTGAACCGTCTCACTATGGCTTCTCCTTTGCCCTTGGATGTGGGCTATCTCCTCAAAGTTGCTGCACAGCTGAATGGCCACCACTCCAGCACCACACAGCTGCTGCTGCAGTGGAAGAATGGAGACCAGATAATTTGGGAACTTGGGAGCCATTCTGGGGAATTTGTGCTTCACTCAAAGGACAATGGGAACCATTGAAATGTTTAAAAAGGGAAGTGTCCTGATCACATTTGTGGTTTCAGATTGTTCTGGTTTCATCCTGGATAATGGATTGGGGCAGGACAAGACTGGGCAAAGAGAAAACAATGAAGCATGTTAATATTCTATAAAAGATGATACTAATGAATTCTTCTTTCAGTTCAGTTCAGTTCAGTCACTCAGTCATGTCTGACTCTTTGCGACCCCATGAACTGCAGCACGTCAGGCCTCCCTGTCCATCACCAACTCCCGGAGTTCACCCAGACTCACGTCCATTGAGTCAGTGATGCCATCCAGCCATCTCATCCTCGGTCGTCCCCTTCTCCTCCTGCCCCAGACTCCTCCCAGCATCAAAGTCTTTCCCAATGAGTCAACTCTTTGCATGAGGTGGCCTAAGTACTGGAGTTTCAGCTCTAGCATCATTCCTTCCAAAGAAATCCCAGGACTGATCTCCTTCAGAATGGACTGGTTGGATCTCCTTGCAGTCCAAGGGACTCTCAAGAGTCTTCTCCAACACCACAGTTCAAAAGCATCAATTCTTCAGCGCTCAGCCTTCTTCACAGTCCAACTCTCACATCCATACATGACCACAGGAAAAACCATAGCCTTGACTAGACGGACCTTAGTCGGCACAGTAATGTCTCTGCTTTAGAATATGCTATCTAGGTTGGTCATAACTTTTCTTCCAAGGAGTAAGCGTCTTTTAATTTCATGGCTACAGTCACCATCTGCAGTGATTTTGGAGCCCCCAAAAATAAAGTCTGACACTGTTTCCACTATTTTCCCATCTATTTCCAATGAAGTAATGGGACCGGATGCCATGGTCTTCTCAACAGAGATGTAGAGTTAATTTCAAAGTTACCTGCTTCATTTAGATTTTTTTTTTGATAGCTAATTTTATCATGAGTCTTGTATGCTTCAAAAAATGAATCTTCCTTTGCAGGTTACATCTGATCACAATCATTTTTTCTCAGGAAAACAGAACACATTGCATTTCTAATTTGATGGGGATCCATTTCATTTTGAATGAAGGGAACTGGATACCCATAAACCTATGATTAATTGACTTGGCACAGAAAAGCCTCACAATGGGAGATAGCCTAAAAATTTGGAATTCAAGTGGTAATAGATTCTAGCTGCTCTCTGGCTCGGTCAGTGCCAGAGAGTAACAGACAGTGTTATGTCTGTTTTTGAGTAAATTGCTTGCATGCTTGAGCATTCTCTTGGCTGCTCCATCAGAAACAAGAAAGGACCCAACCACAGATTCACTCTGTAGGCATAGGAGGTAAGCAAAGTCAAGTGACTATCTCCCAAAGGGCATCGATAAAGTAAATGCATTCTTCTAAGCATGTTTCCTACATGATCCAGGAAACATAAACAGGTCACTGGATGAGAGTTTAGAGAATCTTTTTCATATGCCCATTTCTCCACCTTCCCACCCACCGTTGCTTTCATCATTCCATATGGGACAATACCTTATCTTTTCTGATTTAACCACAAAGCCTCTTATTGCATGGAAGAGTCTGGTATTCTCTTTTATTTTTTAAAACTTTCAAGGGTAACACAATACAGTAGATTTTGAAAGCTTCACTCTGTTGCATTAGGTTTACTCATGAAATAATTTCTGCAGCTACATATTTGAAAATGGTTGGAGCTACACACAAAGTCAACAGTTTGAAAACTGTTTATTTTTTTTGCAGACTCTTGATACTGACAGTCTCTAGCAATTTTCAGGATGTAAAGAAAGAACTGGTGAATGGCTGTGTTGTCTTTTTTTTTTTTTTAAGTCAGGGGAGCCTCAGGAAACACAATCCATGGAAAAGATCCGTGCCTCAGTTCTGTTGGCCTCTGTTAAGATCATGGCCACATTATTTCCAGGTCTTGGCTGGAAAGATTAGACTTATTAAAAATCTGTTTTTCACATTCTATTAGGATTTTTAGAAAGCCTTAACTTACTGGTTAATATATAAGAGTATGATTGTGTAACTTCACAGGGCGCCCCTAGTACTTCATGAGGCTTTGACTTCATGGCAGGGATGGAAATTTAAGATAAAAACCATAGGTGAGTAGAACTCTTAAGATTTTGCTTTTTACTTGATTATAAAAGTAACTTAGGCTCATGCTCATTGTCTTAGTTCACTGGGTTAGTATAATAAAAATACCATAGATGGGGGTGGCTTATAAACAACAAACATTTATTTCTCACTGTTCTGAAGGCTGGGAAGTCTAAGCTATGGCACTGGCAGCTTTGGTGTTTGCTGTAAAGTGTTAGTTGCTCAATTGTGTCCAACTCTGCAACCCCATAGACTGTAACCCACCAGGCTCCTCTGTCTATGGAATTCTCCAGGCAAGAATACTGGAGTGGGTTGCCATTCCCTTCTCCGGGGGATCTTTCTGACTCAGGGGTCAAATCTGGGTCTCCTGCATTGCAAAAGGACCATCTGAGCCACAAGAGAGGCTTCCTAATTCATAGAGAGCACTTTTTCACCATGTTCTCACATGTTAGAGGAGGTGAGAGAGAGCTCTCTGGGGTTTCTTCTATAAGACACTAATCCTACTCATGTGAGCTCCACCTTCAGGACTGAAGGATCTTGCAAAGGCCTGCCTCTGTACTGCTATCACATTGGACATTAGGATTTCAACATGCAAATTTTGTGGGGCTACCAACATTCAGACCATAGCACTTATTGAAAACAAACAAAAAAAAAATTACAAACAAGTCAAGTGAGATTTTAGAACATTTCATCTAATGTAGACTATATTGTGTATCACTGACTTTAGCATGACTATTTCTTCCATGTCATTAATATTTCTTTGCAGATACTTTAATGACTACAATATTCTGCCTTATGAAATTTTATAATTAACCATTTAAGTAACCATCTATTGGCTGATGCTTAGGTTGTTTCTAGTTTTGACAGTTACATATAATACTGAGGAAATTCCCTGGCGGTCCAGTGGTTAGGATTTAATACTAGCACCACCAAGGGTCCAGGTTCAATCCCTGGTCAGGGAACAGATATGTATCAATGATGTGATTGCTTTAATCATTATCTGGATTAGTTTTGAAACAATACATTTGTGCCTTATTTTGTGTTGGTGTGTTTACAGTTTGTTACTGCAAGGCCTTTTAGCCTTGCTGCTTTTGCTTCTTGAGATATTGCAATAATATCTGCCCTGGGTCCAGATACGTGCTATGTTAATATATACGTGTTATGTATATATTCTGATATACAAGTTTACATGTCATGAATTTGATACAGGAAGTTTACTTACTAGCAGATATTCCTCATTTGCCTTTTCCCCCCTTTTCTCCTCCACCTTTTCTACCTCCTGTTTGTTCTCTATTTTTCTATAATCCTCTCTCTCTTTTTTTTTTTTTTTACCATCATCCATTTGTGACTCCACGAGCCACCAAAACAAGCACTGGGAGGATTTCAACTTCAGGAGAGTAAATCTACTTTCAGTTACTGGGAGAATGAGTTGGGCTCATGCTGGAAACTCAATCTCGGTATGAAATGTGGTGGGATTCTTCATTGTCTTGAAGTTTCGGGATATTGGGAGATGGGGCTTGTGATGGGGGTAACAGTGGAATGTCCCCCATCTGATTCCTCCTCAGGTGCCTCCCCTGTGCTCTCCCCTGACTGCACATCCCTGCAGGACTCACCCTCATACTTCCTTCAGGCCCCAGTGGTGCTTTATCAGAGGCTTTCCTGTCTGTTCTATAGAGAACAACACCCTCTCCATTCCTCAGCCGAGCCTCTTCCTCTTTCCTTGCTTTGTTTTTCTCCATAGAACTTATCAGTCAGCACTCATGTAAGCTACTTATCTCACCTACTCGAGTACCACTGGTTTGCACGCCTCTGTATCCTAGCATCTGGGGCAATGCTGAGTACATGGAGTACTCAGTGGGTGTTTGCTGAATGAATACATGTTGACAGCGTCCCTGAAATTTAACAGTCACTGCTGCCTTTGTAGATGTTCCCACTGACCTATGCTGTGCACTGATAAGGATCTAGACACACCAGCCTTTCTGAATAGTGCATAAGGGTGAATTCTCCTTGCACTTGTGAGCATAGACATTCTTTTCAGGAAATGCTATTGTCTGTCTTTCCCCTGTTGGTGTGCTCCTGGGATGCAAACTTGATGATGAATGCCCAGGAGATCTGGGAACACCCACAGTCCCTCTCAGAGCATTGCCGGTCCACCCCCTCACCCCCCAGGCTCCAGAGGGAGCTCTATGCACAAGAGACGTGCAGGAATATATCCGTCATGATTGGTTGACAGTTTGTCCCCAAATCCTAGTTTGAAAGAGTTGAGCTGGACCATAGGGACAGGCAGATCACCTTGGGTGAGAACTTGAGTGTTTCTTTTCAGCGACCATCTGAGATTGCAGTGGGTAGGCATGGTTTTAGCTGTCAGACACGCAGGGGTGAAAGCGTGTACAAAATGGAAAGAATAGTATATTGAGGGATATGTGGCTGGATGGTGGTGAGGACTGACTGTGGAATTCACTGGAGTTTGGGGGAGACTTCTAGAAGACTGCACACATATTAGTTGTCATAGTGGATGACTCAGATCAGCCAACCTCCAGGAAGGCAAGTCTGTAATGCTCAGCCAGCTGATGGGCACCAGGCATTGTGCATCTTCTCAGCCTTCTCTAGAAGCCCTTGCAGGGTGCAGTCTGAGACCCCCTCATGGGTTGTTTGGAGAAGGAAATGGCAACCCATTCCAGTATGCTTGCCTGGAAAATCCCATGGTTAGAGGAGCCTGGAGGGCCACAGTACGTGGGGTTGCAGAGTTGGACATGACTGAACGACTAACACTTTCACTTTTCATGGGTTGTATGTGTACTTTGCTGCCCTGGTGGGATTTAGGATGGGCCCTCAGCTACACACAAATGGCAGATGTGTTCAATGTGTGTTGCCGTGAGACACCCAGGGTCTTCAGCCATCATCAGTCTGTGGCTGTCATAAATCCTGCAAAGAGGCCTATACACCCTGGGGTGGATTTTGCTGGCATTCTTTCTGCCAGGCTCACAGAAGGGCTGTCATAAGCAGCAAGACACTGGAACCTCCTTTGCTTATAGTGGAAGATTTAAAGTGAAAGTGGCTCAGTCATTTCCAACTCTTTGAGACCACACGAACTATACAGTCCATGGAATTCTCCAGGCCAGAATACTGGAGTGGGTGGCCATTTACTTCTCCAGAGGATCTTCCCAACCCAGGGATCGAGCCCAGGTCTCTCATAGTGCAGGCAGATTCTTTACCAGATGAGCCACCAGGGAAACCCTGGGAAGCCACTGGTGAATCCATCAGGGAAAGTTTAAAAGGTAGATGAAAATTGAGAAGAATTTTAAAAATGGAAGGAATGGTCACCATGATAGTGTATATTTTACTTCAAATAATTTTATTGAATATCTTGTCTTGAGGGTTTTAACACTAGAGTCTGGCTGCCTCATTTCTGAAACCTGGGGTCTTTCTATTCTACTGTGCTGAAACAGGCTGGCAGGTGCAAAAGCACAGGTGGACTGAAGAATCATCCTTAGGGATATGAGTCTGGAGACAGGACAATGAAAAGTCTTTCCTGAATATGCACTTGAGGTTGTCAAGAGGAGTTAGTGGAGGACACACAATTAATTTGGAGCAGGTTGAAATTGTTGAAAGTGAAGTCGCACAGTTGTGTCCAACTCTTTGCGACCCCATGGACTGTATTGGAGTGGGAGGGTATATTTATATCTGTGTTTCAAAGACATGAGCATAGGTCTTTGATCAGGTATTTGAAACCCATGACCTGAAATTTGGGTACAATGCATTCAGAAACCATAAAAATCTTGTCAGAATTAGAAAGGTAGGCAATGTTTGAGAAGGAAATTTCAGTCACTAAATTTGAAGGGACAGTGGTGATATGGATAGTCATGTAGAAGGTGCCAGTCCGGAAAAGAGAGGACTGGTGCTGGAGAGAGTTTAGGTGATGTAGAGAAGACTACTAGTATGTGGGAGTTTCATGTTGGTTTTGGCGACTTACAGGATGTGAAGAATCTCAAAGATGACGTCAGCCAGTGGCTACTAGGAACAGTGTTGTGGTTGAAAGAGCAGGATATTTGGAAGAAAATAAACTCATCCTCCATCAAGTCTCCCTATTGTGGAAACTGTGGCTTTCTTGTGGTTAGTGGTCTTGCTCTCAGAGCCCACAAGAGGAGATATTTAGGAAGAGAGAGAGGATGTGTCAGAGATGCTTTGCCTCATCAATGTATTGATGAGGAAGGCATTGATCATCAGAGCAAAAATAAAGCAGAGAGCTCTAATGTCTGATGCAAGCTGAGCCTTGATGAGTTTGTCTTTTTTAATACTTAATCATGGTTTTGAAAGGGAGAAAGAAATGTATGACAGGGTGGTGTTTTCAAACCACATCCACATATTATTTGATACTCCTCTAATCAGGAGTCTAATTCCCCTTCCCTGGAAAACAGACTCAATCCTGATGAGCAGACTGTGGTCCAGTGGCACAGTGACCCAGAGTCTGGCCTGACTCTTCCTCCTGGGATTCTTGCTCTCAAGACCCAGCTGTTTTGCTGAGAGAAGCCCAGGATGCCTGGGCCACCATGGGCAGGTGTTCTTTCAGCTGAGCTCCCAGCCAAGAGCCAGCATTATTTACTAGACCTGTGAGCAATGACGTGTCCAGAAGATCCCAGCCCCTGTCCTCTCTGACAGCAGCCTCACAACAGACCATGAGTGGGAATCGCCTAGCTGACCTAGGTCAACCCATGGAAACCAGAGAGACTGAACTCCTCTCCTCTGTTTCCTCCTCCTCTTCTTTCTAATGAAAATTGTTGTGTTGCTTAGTTGCTAAGCTCTGTCTCTTATGACCCCATGGACTGTAGCCTGCCGGGCTCCTCTGCCCATGGAATTTTCCAGGCAAGAATACTGGAGTGGGTTGCCATTTCCTTCTCAGGGAATTTTCCCAATCCAGGGATCAAACCTGTGTCTCCATCATTGAAGGCAGATTCTTTACCTTCTGAGCCACCAGGGAAGTCGTTTACCACTGAGCTACCTGGCAAATGAAAATTGTTGCCATTTTATCTACTAAGTTTGGGCTGGTTTACTGCACAGTAATAGATAATGAAAACACTAATCAATGGCAGGTTTAAAAAATGATCAAAGGCCTCCTACTAATCTCCTCTTAATGCTTTTTCTTTCTCCTTTACTTTTTTATATCTTTGTAAGAAAGTGTCCTGATGATAAAAGCTGGGTGGCGGTGCAGAGATGAGTTTTGACTAAGCATTGCCCCAGAGGCCCAGGGTGTCTGACCTGGCAGCATCTGTTAGCATCTGTGAGCAAGACCAGGTCACAAAGCTGCTCATGTCCATTCAGAATTTCCCCTTGTTCTCATAACGCAGTTCTCAGATAAAAGATGAGATATACTTAGGTGGATATTTGTTTTGTTTCTTAAGATAATCATGATTCCTCTGCTTTGGTGCAATTTCTTTCTATGACTTTCACTGGACTTGGGGTCAGATTGTGGGTATCACTCGGCAGTGTGCAAACACCGAGTTTCTGAGGGAGGTTTGTGTAAGAGAGAGGAAAGCTCTAGATGGTAAGGGCAAGAGGAAAAATGGAATTCATGTAGGAGTGAGTAATAATAATTATTACTCCCATTGTACCTGTTGTCACATTCTTCTTTTTACATAATATATGTTTTACCTTGTGAATAAGATTTAAAAACTTTCAGAACCACTTTTCTCACCTTAAATGGTGAATTTTTGGTATCATTAGATTTGCAATTATATAAAAGTCATAGCTATTTTATATCTGGTATGGAGCGCTTAGAAATACCTCGCTCAGACATTCACCCCGCCTTTTGAAGAAAGAACATTTTTTGGTTTCCTGAGAGTCTTGCCAATGAGCCGAAGAATAGAGCATTTGTGAAGTCCTCTTTAAAGATGGAGAAGAGGAGGCTTACTACTGCCATTGAGGCTGCACCCTTGAGGAGAATTCTGGAAGACTCAGAGAGGGACCTGACTGATACTCTGCCAGCCTGAGCGAGATGGGAGAATGGCTTTAAGATGGAGCTGCTGCGGGCTTTTGGCAGAACTAAGGAAAGAGAAGAACATCGCCTTGTCTGCTTTCTCTAATCATTCTCTATACTTTCCACATTTACAGAGCGCTGTGCCACCACACAGGGAGACAAGATGAGTAGCTCAGCTGACTCTCTGTTTATTTGAGGACATTCTAGGTGCTGGGCTCAGGGGGACAAAGAAGAGTATGACACAGTCCCTGCCCTAGACAGACTCTGAGCAGTGATATCTATGTAATGTGCTGAGAAGTGAGTGGGGGCCCCTCCAGTGCTATGAGTTAAAGAGTCTGCTCTTACTGAGTGATTGGAATGCTGACATTAAAAAGCATTACTCACCACCTTAGGATACATTCTTTTTCTCACTCTCCAGAGGTTATACTCCTGTCTTGTCGCTTAACAATTGTTAGGATGATCGACACCATTTCTTAGGAAATACAAGAGATCTGCACATGTGACTAAACTATAATATTGTATTTGACGCTTCCTAAGTGAGACACCATATGAAGGCTCCTATCAACATCTTCTCCTTTAATCCTCTGAAGAACTCTACCAGAAAGTTTCTGTGGTTATCTTTGTTTTACAGATGCACTAAATAAGGCACAGAGAGGTTCATTCAGTTGCTCAAGGTCCCACAGCTGGCCCATGGTAGAGTTAGGCTTTTGACCCAGTTCCAGAACCTGTTCTTTGTACTTCTGCTTCCCACTGAATGCTGGTGTCCCTCCTAATCATGAGATTTTATCACTCAGCTCGTAAACTGATCCACCCATAGACCAATAGTCTGGCATCTCCGGAGGACCTCTTGGAGGTCCCAGGTAGCTCTGAGGGGTGCCTCCTGAGAAGGCAGCTGGGCATGACACATGGGTTGGAGCCCTCGCTCTCTTAGGACTTGGACCAGGGCCATATTGTACCTACCCTGAGTCTCTTCCAGTTTTGGATCAATATCGTTTCTTTCTGGATTTCCCAGGTGGTGCTAGTGGTAAAGAACCTGTCTGCCAACGCAGGAGATGTAAGAGATGTGGGCTTGTTCCCTAGGTTTGGAAGATCCCCTGGAGGAAGGCACAGCAACCCGCTCCAGTATTCTTGTGAAGAGAAGCCCATGGGCAGAGGAACCGGATGGGCAACAGTCCATAGAGTCACAAAGAGTTGGTCATGACTGAAGTGACTACACACGCATGCGTCCTTTACTTTTTAGCTGATGTCAGGATTTAATTTGTTTTGAGATGCCTGTTAGGCTCACTGTCAAGCCAGAACCCTTTATTTTGCATGAGAACCCAAGCTAGCTTTGTCCTAACTGGCTTCCCAAAATATGTGAGTTGAAAACAAAGATTTTTCCAAATATTCTTACAGGACCTATTCTGCTTTGAGTTATCCTGAATCACAAAAAAGAGAAAAGTTACAAGGCACTTGTGGTTGATAAGGTTTTCATCAGTTCAGTTCAGGTGCTCAGTCGTCTCTGACTCTTTGCGACCCCATGGAATGCAGCACACGAGGCCTCCCTGTCCATCACCAACTCCTGGAGCTTACTCAAACTCATGTCCATTGAGTTGGTGATGCCATCCTACTATCTCATCCTCTGTCATCCCCTTCTCCTCCTGCCTTCAATCTTTCCCAGCATCAGGGTCTTTTCCAATGAGTCAGTTCTTCACATCAGGTGACCAGAGTATTGGAGCTTCAGCTTCAGCATCAGTCCTTTCAATGAATATTCAGGACTGATTTCCTTTAGGATGGATTGGTTGGATGTCATTGCAGTCAAGGGACTCTCAAGAGTCTTCTCCAACACCACAGTTCAAAAGCATCAATTCTTCGGCACTCAGCTTTCTTTATAGTCCAACTCTCACATCCATACATGACCACTGGAAAGAAAAACTATAGCTTTGACTAGATGGACCTTTGTGGGCAAAGCAATGTCTCTGCTTTTTAATAGGCTATCTAGGTTGGTCATAGCTTTTCTTTCACGGAACAAGAGTCTTTCAATTTCATGGCTGCAGTCACCATCTGTAGTGATTCTGGAGTCCCCCAAAATAAAGCCTGACACTGTTTCCACTGTTTCCCCATCTATTTCCCATGAAGTGATGGGACCAGATGCCATAATCTTAGTTTTCTGTATGTTGAGTTTTAAGTCAACTTTTTCACTTTCATCAAGAGTCTCTTTAGTTCTTCTTTGCTTTATTAGAACTTGACAATAGAAAGATCCTACCAGATCCACTCTCATAATTTACATTCTAAGATATTAGGATTAGTCAGAAGGTTTTCAGGAAGGAGAAACTGTCTTCAAGCAGGATACATTGTTGTTATACAATCCCTGCTGCTGTTACCGCTGCTAAGTCGCTTCAGTTGTGTCCAACTCTGTGCGACCCCTAGACGGCAGCCCACCAGGCTCCCCCATCCCCAGGATTCTCCAGGCAAGAACACTGGAGTGGGTTGCCATTTCTTTCTCCAATGCATGAAAGTGAAAAGTGAAAGGGAAGTCGCTCAGTCGTGTCCAACTCTTAGCGACCCCATGGACTGCAGCCTACCAGGCTCCTCCATCCATGGGATTTTCCAGGCAAGAGTACTGGAGTTAGTACAGAGTTTAAACTGAGTTGTTTGTTGTATAATCATCAGTTCTGGGCTTAAAGAAAAAAAAAACACAAAACTTTTTATGTGATTAAGACTAAGGAATGTAGAGAAAAAAAAAAAGTTTGTTCTTTCCTCCTCCTTGAGAATTCCAGACTCCTATTTCCTTCTCAAGAACCTCAGAATCCCTCTCTCCTAGGGGACTACCAGACTTCTTATCAACCTGCTGAGGAATTGACTCTCTCACTGACATTTGTACACATTGCATTTGGACCTGTCTTTTGGTAGAAAGAATAATGAGGAAGCCTCTCTTCTGTTGGGCCTGCTAATTTTGCTTATTATCAGTGGCTATACTTTTGCCACTTGGTAACTAGGGCAGAAAGTGAAGAGGAACTAAAAAGCCTCTTGATGAAAGTGAAAGAGGAGAGTGAAAAACTTGGCTTAAAGCTCAACATTCAGAAAACGAAGATGGCATCTGGTCCCATCACTTCATGGGAAATAGATGGGGAAACAGTGGAAACAGTGTCAGACTTTATTTTGGGGGGCTCCAAAATCACTGCAGATGGTGACTGCAGCCATGAAATTAAAAGACGCTTACTCCTTGGAAGAAAAGTTAGGACCAACCTAGATAGCATATTCAAAAGCAGAGACATTACTTTGCCAACAAAGGTCCATCTAGTCAAAGCTATGGTTTTTCCAGTGGTCATGTATGGATGTGAGAGTTGGACTGTGAAGAAATCTGAGCACTGAAGAATTGATGGTTTTGAACTGTGGTGTTGGAGAAGAGTCTTGAGAATCCCTTGGACTGCAAGGAGATCCAACTAGTCCATTCTAAAAGGGATTTCTTTGAAAGGAATGATGCTAAAGCTGAAACTCCAGTACTTTGGCCACCTCATGTGAAGAGTTGACTCATTGGAAAAGACTCAGATGCTGGGAGGGATTGGGGGCAGGAGGAAAAGGTGATGACAGAGGATGAGATGGCTGGATGGCATCACCGACTCAATGGACGTTAGTTTGAGTGAACTCCGGGAGATGGTGATGGACAGGGAGGCCTGGCGTGCTGCAATTCATGGGGTCGCAAAGAGTCAGACATGACTAAGCGACTGAACTGAACTGAACTGAATCTTTTATGTTCTCAACAGGGCCCCAAGGCAACAACAGCAGAGTGTTGTAGAAAGTTGGTTCCATTTTAGTATGAATGTACTTTACCACACTGACCACATTCCTTTGGGAAGCACTGCCAGGGAGTTCTGAACTTAATATCTCATAATCTCATCCACTATTAGAAGCAATGCAAGGAATTTAGAATTTTAAAATTCATTTTATTTCTATATTGAATATACACAAAAAAATGTGTATTCACATTATTTTAATCCAAGAGGAGAAAAAAAAAAAAAAGACGTGTAGTAAAAATCTCCTTTCAGGCCTGCTGCCCAGCTCCCCAGCTTGCTTCAGAAGCAACTAGTATTACCGATTTCTGATGTGTCATTTGGAGATGTTCAATGCAAATGGAAACAAATCAGCAAACAATTTCTTATTTATTTCTATTTTTTTTCTTCATGGCAGCTAATATAAACTAATCTAGACCTTAATTTCTATATCAGGGCATTATGGGCACCTTCATTCTTTTTTAATTGTATGCCATTAAAAGCATACCTCTGAATTTTTTAACCAGTCCTTATGGATGGGTAGTTTTATGTTGTTTCTATTCATTAAGCATTTTAAAAAATGATCGAAGATCTAGGATCCTCTGAAGATTTTCATCTCTTCCTCCTTCTCTAGAATGACCAGTTTGATAATAATGAAAGAGAAACTTTTGAAAAAGAGAAAAAGAGGAATTAATGATCTTTCTAAGTTCTATTCTTTGATATGGGCTTCCCTGGTGGGGCAGATAGTAAAGTATGCATGCAAGGCAAGAGACCTGGGTTCGATCCCTGGGTCAGGAAGATCCCCTGGAGAAGGAAATGGTTACCCTCTCCAGTGTTCTTGCCTGGGGAATTCCATAGACAGAGGACCCTTTTTCAGTTTCAATTCAGTCGCTCAGTTGTGTCCAAATCTTTGTGACCCCATGAATGCAGCACAACTGTCCATCACCAACTCCCAGAGTTTACTCAAACTCACATACATAGAGTCGGTGATGCCATCCAACCTTCACATCCTCTGTCGTCCCTTTCTCCTCCCTGCCTTCAGTCTTTCCCAGCATCAGGGTCTTTTCAAATTAGTCAGTTCTTTGCATCAGGTGGCCAAAGTATTGGCGCTTCAGCTTCAGCATCAGTACTTCCAATGAATACTCAGGACTGATCCCCTTTAGGATGGACTAGTTGGATCTCCTTGCTTTCTAAGGGACTCTCAAGAGTCTTTTCCAACACCACACTTCAAAAGCATCAATTCTTTGGCACTCAGCTTTCTTTATAGTCCAACTCTCACATCCATACATGACTACTGAAAAAACAATAGCTTTGACTAAATGGACGTTTGTTGGCAAAGTAATGTCTTTGCTTTTTAATAGGCTATGTAGGTTGGTCATAGCTTTTCTTCCAAGGAGCAAGCATCTTTTAATTTCATGGCTGAAGTCCCATCTGCAGTGATTTTGGAGCCCCCCAAAATAAAGTCTCTCACTGTTTCCACTGTTTCCCCATCTATTTCCCATGAAATGATGGAACCAGATGCCATGATCTTAGTTTTCTGAATGTTGAATTTTAAGCCAACTTTTTCACTCCCCTCTTTCACTTTTATCAAGAGGCTCTTTAGTTCTTCTTGGCTTTCTGCCATAAGGGTGGTGTCATCTGCATATCTGAGGTTATTGATATTTCTCCTGGCAATCTTGATTCCAGTTTGTGCTTCATCCAGCCTGGCATTTCTCATGATGTACTCTGCATATAAGTTAAATAAGCAGGGTGAAATATACAGCCTTGACATACTCCAGTACAGAGGACCCTTGAGGGTTACAATCCATGGGGTCACAAAGATTCAGACATGACTGAATGACCAATACACACACATACATACTTTGATGTAGTGGAAGAACGTGAAGCATACTATCAATTGCACTAAAATGGCAAAAATTGGGAACATAAAAGCTTTATGAGGTTAGCAAAGAGGAATAAAAAGCTCATAAAACTTCATAAGAGTCTAAATGTAACACTTAGTGATAAAGTATCTTTTAATGTGTAAAATTAAAATCCTTTCTAAATGAACTGAAACACTGCTCAAGTAACAGCAGTTGAAATTCATTACAAATTACTTGCTTCAACAGCTTTAGAAGCTGGGAATACCTTGTCTTGCTGGAGAAATACATCATACTGTTCATTAGTTATATACTTTTAAAAATTAAATTCAATGTATTGGCCTCATTAGGTGTTAAAATTTTAAGCAATTTCTGGGTAAAAATAATATCTTCTTTTTCTATGACTTGTCTTGTTGTGTTGAGAGTTCATATTGGTGTTAATTAGATTCAGAACTACAGATTCTTATCATTGGACTGGACATGAAGAGCACAAGATCTGGCCATTTGTACCACACTGAGGATTCCTTTCCCCTGACCAAAAGCTGTGTTTTTTTGGCTCCCTATCTGGGGGAAGGAAATCACCATCATTCTAGGAAGGTCATTCCACCTTTTTTTTTAAAGAGTTTTTAAATTCTTAGGCTTAACTATAATTATCTTTGTTTTAATCAAAATAACATCATATACCAACTCTTCTAGTAACAGAAGGATTAAGCTAAAAACAAATGATGGATAATATGAATCTAATATCACCAGAAATTCAAAAGGCATGAGAGAAATTTTCAGAAGATGTTGATTTTTTTCAAACTCAGGGTCATAAGTATCAGAAAAGGCATGTTAAAATTTCTTTTTCTTGATTGCTCCTTAAAATTCACCCAAATGATGTTTTGGATGCTAAGAAGATTTATTGATGTTCAGAAGCACTATCTTATTTTGAAGATTATAACTCCATATTCTGTATGGTCTTCATACCTTACATTGCTGTAAGTTAGGACAGGGCTAAAGGTTCAGTTCAGTTCAGTTGCTCAGTCGTGTCCGACTCTTTGCGACCCCATGAATCGCAGTATGCCAGGTCTCCCTGTCCATCTCCAACTCCTGGAGTTCACTCAGACTCACGTCCATCAAGCCAGTGATGCCATCCAGCCATCTCATCCTCTGTCATTCCCTTTTCCTCCTGCCCCCAATCCTTCCCAGCATCAGAGTCTTTTCCAATGAGTCAACTCTTCTCATGAAGTGGCCAAAGTACTGGAGTTTCAGCTTTAGCATCATTCCTTCCAAAGAAATCCCAGGGTTGATCTCCTTCAGAATGGACTGGTTGGATCTCCCTGCAGTCCAAGGGACTCTCAAGAGTCTTCTCCAACACCACAAGAGTTACATAATTTCCAGGTGGCATTTGGAAATGAGACTTCCAAAAAAAAAAAAAAGAAAGAAAGAAAAGAAAATGAGATTGCTACAGCTGGCCGTTGATTTAACACTCAAAAATTTTACCTTTTCCATGGGTACTATAGGCATAATAATTCTAATGATGTTCCATTTGTACATAATGATCATTGTTTTTGAGTGTCAAGGACTCGTCTTTTACTCCCCTGAAATCATATCTCAATTTTCCTTTGGAAAAATGGTACCTCTTCTATTGGGAATAATGCTGATGAGACTGGTGTCCTAAGCACCTCTCATTCAACTGTCATAAGGAAGGCATGCGATCCCAAGTTCAATCATACTCTCTCTATGGAATTTGAATATTAGGCAGAGATGGAAGTCAATTATTGTAGTATTCATTTGTTCATCTAAGGATATTATCCCAGAGAGTCAGGAACATTTAGTTCCCTCATGAGATCTGTTTCTAGCTTTGCCTCTCATTCTGTGAACCATTCACTAAATATTAGCAACTGTTGATGTTGAACTTGAGGTTGCCATGCCAGCCAATGTGGGCTATAGATCAACAGCTGGCTTTCCAGCTTTGAAGTCGTGCTTCAGCCTCAGGATGAACTCTTCTCTTCTATGAACTTTGCAAACATTTGCTCCCTCAATTGTGCTTTAGTTTCTCAGGAGAGTAAATAGCTTGAATAAAAATTATGTTTGTTAAAGTGCTTATGTAGTGAGCCCATGGCTAACAAGAGCGGCGTGACCACTGGGGTGTCTGTTTGGGCAGAGCACAAAGGTGTGAAGCTCTGTGATTTTTTTCCAGCACTGAAGTAGACTAACTAGTCTGCTAACTAGATATACTAACAAAGACCAGACTAACTAGCAAAGCTTTTAAGAGAGCTTTGAATCACAGCGAGTTGTGCTCACCCAGGGGTTGAGTCAATGTGGGGGATGTCCCAGAGGTTTCATGTGAATTATTTCCTCCGTATAGCTTGTCCTAAAATACCATCTTTCTTTCTTGAATTGACCTCAAGTTTCAGCTAATTCTGAGACAGGCCAAAAAGAGTAGAGGGTAAATGAACAGCCAGCAAAGATGACCAATGTCTTCGAGACACAGAGGCTGGCATTCTTGGAAGATCATTCACTATCTCAGAATGATTTTTAAAGAAGAAAAATAGACACAGAGAAAAAGCAGAGAAGGAGAGTTTTACAAATTTGTTTTTACAAATAAGATATCCTATCATCTAAACACATAGAACTCAATATAGATGTGTTGGCTATTGGTAAGCAAAGTGAAAGTAAAAGTGTTAGTCATTCAGTAGTGTCCAACTCTTTGTGATTCTATGGACTATAGCCCACCAGGGTTTCTGTCCATGAAATTCCATGGTTTCTGTCCATGGAATTCTCCAGGCAAGCATGCTAGAGTGGGTAGCCATTCCTTTCTCCAGGGGATCTTCCTGATTCAGGATCAAACCCAGGTCTCCCACATTGCAGGCAGATTCTTTACCGTCTGAGCCACCAGGGAAGCCCACTGATAAGCAAAGCCTTTTCTGATTTTTAAAGTCAAATACTGTTTTTATACATAGTTATTTGTTAATATTTTATATTTACATGCTGCTGCTGCTGCTGCTGCTAAGTTGCTTCAGTCGTGTCCGACTCTGTGCAGCCCCATAGATGGCAGCCCACCAGGCTCCCCCATCCGTGGGATTCTCCAGGCAAGAACACTGGAGTGGGTTGCCATGTCCTTCTCCAATGCATGAAAGTGAAAAATGAAAGTGAAGTCGCTCAGTCGTGTCCGACCCTCAGTAATCCCATGGACTGCAGCCTACCAGGCTCCTCCATCCATGGGATTTTCCAGGCAAGAGTACTGGAGTGGGGTGCCATTGCCTTCTCCGTTATATTTACATACCATCTTACAGATCATATTTTCACTTATTACCCTCTTAAAAACAATCCAGGAAACATAGGTTGGGAATTGATAACATCCTTAAACTGAAGGGCTACTGGCTCAAGACATCCCGTTAGTCCCTGACAGTAAGGCCATGGCTCCCAGTAAGGCTTCCCGACATCCATTTTATAGCATCTTGTCTCTGAGATTAGTTTCAGTGCATTTTTGAAATGGGCATTAATCATGAAATAGCATGCCCATTATGCACATTTGGGCTTATCTCTTTGGATCCCCCAGTTCTGGAGGACGAGGGGACCAGGCAAGATGCAGGGCCGGCTCTGCCTCTGAATGGGGTGGTCAGTGTGAATGTCTGATCGGTCACTATTGGACCCTTGTACACTCTGCCTGGTTTCATCCATGACACTCCCAAGGCTTGTGGTGTTTGCACTTCTGTGGAGCAACTCCAGGTCACCTAGAGTTATATATTATCCTGTGTTACTTCTCTCTAAGGGCAACATTATCTATTAACCACCTTCTCTTTGCCCATATCCCTGCTAGGCAATGTGAAGAGTAGAGATGTAAAACGTCTGAATAATTTAAAACTATATATAATAAGGAAAAATCTGTTTTTTGGGGAAGTGGAGTTGGGGAGTATGGGAGAGAAATCTATGTGCTTAAATCTCCCAATTCTGTTAGTTTATGAGCATAAATACGTTAGCGCTAATTTAAACTGTTCATTAAACTCTTAAGCTAGGAATATTCTGGGATGTGAAAAACCATCAATATCTTTTGCCTGGGCTATTAAGATAGCTTTCTCATCGATTTCCTTACTTTCTGTCACTCCCTGTGTGACAATTTGTTCACCACTTAAGTCCCCACATGAGTTTTCTAATGCACAAATTGCTCCTGAGGGCACTTTCCAGCCCCTCTTTCCTCCTGGGAAAGGCCTTGCTAGACACAGCAGTAAGACTCTACGGGCTGGAGGCCCCCAAAGCCAATTCTGCCTCCTCTCCTCCTTACCTCCAGTGCTTCGGCCCAGGGCTGTTTAAGGGCTTCCTTGAGTTTTTGTCCATGTCACGTTCTCTCCTTTAGCGCTCTCCTCCAACTTTTCCTCCTCTAGTTTCTAGTGAGTTTCATTCTTTTAAAAAGTGTAGCTCAAATATCCCCTTTCTGGGAACTTGTCTGCCTCTTCCTTTCTCTAGTAACTGATTCCTCCCTTGTCTGTTTCCCATAACTGTCCTGTGTCCAGCTTTGTTGTTGTTTAGTGGTGAAGTCCTCTCCAACTCTTGGCGACCCCATGGACTATAGCCCACCAGGCTCCTCTGTCCATGGGATTTCCCAGGCAACTATACTTGACTTGGGTTGCCATTTCCTTCTCCAAGGGATCTTCCCCATCCAGGGATCAAACCTGCTTCTACTGCACTGGCAGGCAGATTCTTTACCACTGAGCCACCAGGGAAGCTTGTGTCCAGCTTTGGAGATGTGCTTTTATATCCTGTATAGAAAATTGTTAAATGACTCCCTTTGGAGAATGGAGTGTGTGTGATTGTGAGAGGGTTGGAGAGTCAGAGTGAAAGGAAGGAAGCACAGAGCTTGGGACACTGGAGTTTCCTTTCAGAGGAGGAGCAGTCCCTGCAAGACACACCCTTAAAGTCCACGCTAGATATCTCTGTTGATATCTATCTCTTTGAACTGCTTGTTCTTATACCAAGAAAAACTGACTAAATCACAGAGGGGACTGTTCCTTCCTTAAAATTCCTTCACTTCACTGGGACCTCCCTGAAGGTAAGGACTAGCCAGGGCGGTTCATCTGAATCTCCATTAAGAGCACAGCCTGGTCTAGAGCAGGGGCTCAGCAATTGTTGGTAAACAGATGACACAGTGGACCAGAGCCTTTTCTTCCATCCCTGACTCTTCCACTGGCCTAGGTTCTGTCCCTGACTTTGTGCCTGAGACCATCTCTCTCACTTGCCCCTAGCTTGTTCGTGGATGACTCTAATCAGCTGGTTGACTCTAAGCCAGCTGCCTGCACCAAGGCCTTGGCCAAATCAGACTTTGCCTGCTTCTCTGTGTGTATATGTAGCCTGGTTGCTGGATGTGTCTGACTCAGAGTCTGACACATCACCAACTCAGACTCTGTCTCCATTCTGCCCCTGCCTTGATAGAGACATATGTGGAAGTCAGGTCTTTTCCTCATCCACAAACTTCTTCTCTCTCTTAGCTGTGAGTTACTTGTTCATGAGTTCTTTCACCCTTCAGGAATGTTTTTGATGTTTTAATCTAATATCTTCTCTGTAAAGTAAACAAATAAAAGCAAAACAAACCCCCAATATGGCCAAGCTGTATTCTTCTAGTTGTGATTCTGTGTCTTTAAAACACAAGTAAACTGATGTGAGATCCTGAGTGAACTTCATCTCTTTTGCCCAACCATGCTTCATGCCTTGACATTAAAGCTTTAGGCAGTACTGATTAGAATCATAAGCTTGCTCAAATTTCAGTCTTATCGATTTTTGGAGATGGGCCAGAAAAAGGAAGCTTGTTTTCAGTCAGTGTGAGTTGAGCAGCAATAATAGGTGTGGGGGAAAGAAGAGTGGAGGAGTGGGAGGCAGGTGTGGTGCTAGTGCTGAAAGCTACAAATCTGAAAGATAAAGATTGAATTTCCAATCCTCCCTTGAGCTGCCTCCTTACCTGTTCCTGAAAGGGTAGAAGGCATTTCTCTCTCAAAGTTACTTAGCTCAACAAGTTTTAAGCATCAAGGAAGAGAGAATTAAAAGTATTTCTAACTTGGGGAATTATTATTAATAATTTCTGTGTTTGAGCTTGTCAAATTGAACTTTTTAATCATCATGTTTGTTAGTAACTTCAACAAAAAAGGTTCCCTTCCCTACCCTCCATGCCTTTTTGGTACAACGTAGTTGAATAAAATAATCTGACTGGTACCATGGACAAAACAATACTGCTGAATTTGAAGCATATGCTAATACTTTGTAAGATTAATGGAGAGAGAATTTTTAAATTTGTATTTATGATATAAGGTAGATTCAATATGTCTTAAACTTTTTATTTTTTGATCCTGTACTCTATGCTTTTGAAATTCCAAAAATGACCTTTGAAGCTGTGTGTTCTAGAAAAGATTAAAAAGAAGATTGAGAGATTTTTGCTTTTGACCAAGACGGAGTTAGCAGGGACTGGATTTATCCCGTGGCCTGGAATAGCAACAGAAAAATCATACCAAAATACACACAAAATAGAAAGCCAGGCACTCAACACACAGAGCATTGGGTGATAAAGATGATGTGGGAAACAAAGAATGGGAGCCATACAATTGTCCCAGCGTGTTGTGTGAAAAGTTTCCAGTCCACAGTGCAGGGAAGGGGGCCTCAGGTGAGACCTCGTGGTCTCCTTGAACTGAGAAGAACTGCAAGTCTGGAGAAACCAAGGTTGCTAGATTTTGCCAAGCAGAGCACCAGAGAGAGGAGAGAGCTGTTCATAGGGGGAACTCAAGATCTGCAGTATTCAGTTAAGTATCCTCAGTGTATATGTTTGAGGTAACAGAGGCAACTGAGGCTGGGGTGATAACTACCTCAATGGATGAGGGGGGGAATTCCCTGGCAGTCCAGTGGTTAGGACTCAGTGCTTTCACTGCTGTGGGTCCAGGTTAGATCCTTGATCAGGGAACTAAGTTCCCACAAGTCTCATGGCAAGGCTGGAAAGAAAAAAAAAAAAAAATGAGAGAAAACTATGTCCAGTGTTCACACAGAGTCAAAATAGTGCCTGTTATCAACAGCCAGATTGAAGAATCATCTAAAAAGCATCTTTGTTGGGACTAGGGAAAAGGTAAGTGTAAATTAAGTGCTGTTCTGGTCCTATCTATCAAATTGAGTTTTTTGTAAAACTCAAAAAATATAAACTCTTTTCACATAATTTATTATTACTGAATTATTTAACAAAAGGTCAAGAAAATTTACAGGAATATAGCAATATCAAGCATCCAAAAGGTAAAATCCATAATGTCTGGCTTCTAAACAAAAATCGCACAGTGATAGGATTAGTAAACAAAGAAACAGCTAGTGTGGCTGTATTTCATGTCCAAAAAGCCAAAGAAAAGATTATGTATGCTATGTAGAAATATGAAAGGGAAAAAAAGGCCAAAATTGAACTTCTAGAGTTGAAAACTTTGATATTAAGAAAATACTGGATGAGATTAACATCAAATTAGACATTGCAGAAAAAAAAATTAGTGAATTTGAACATATCAATAAAAACTATCCAAATGAAGTTAGAAAACAAAAGCAAAAAATTTAGAGAACATCAGTTAATTCTAGGACAACTTCAAGCAACCAAATATAGATATGTAACTGGAGTCTCAAAAAAAGAGAGGGCTTATAAAATGAATGGACAGGATTTCCCCATATTCACTAAAAACTATAAACCCAGATTTAAAAGTTTCATCAAGTCTCAAGCATAAGAAACAGGAAGGAAATGACACAATGGCTCATCATAAGCATGTTACTTAAAGCCAGTGAAACAGAAAATCTTAAAAGCAGTTGGAAAAAAAAAAGAGATAATTCTATATAGAGAATAAAAGCAGCCTTATTTTCAGAACAATGAAAGATAAAAACCATGATACTGAAAGAAAAAAACCTGTCAACCTAGCATTCATTACTGGTGAAGGCTTCTTTAGTCATATAAAGGTGAAAGCATTTATCACCATCAAACCTGCACTACAAAAACATGATCTATAAAAGAAAAAGCCAAAAGTTTCAAAAATTGAAATCACTAAAACAAAAAACTACTCTTCTTAGGAAAATAGAGTTAAAAGAATGAAAAGGCAAGACATGGACGTAGAGAAAATGTATGACTATCACATCTGACAAGGGACTTGTATAAATCATACATAATGAGTTCACAAAACTTCATAGGAAAAACACTAAAACTTGATGAAAAATGTGCAAAACATTTGTCAAAGCATTTCCCTAAAGAAGATATATGGATGGCAAATAAATACATGAAATGTTATTCAACACCATCTGTCATTAGAGAAATGCAAATTAATACAATGAGGTACAACTAAGTGTTGATGAGGATGTAAAAGAACTTAAACTCTCATGTTCTTCTGATGAAAGTGTAAAATTGTATAGTCATTTTGGAAAAGAGCTTAGCAGTTTCTTTGAAAGTTAACATATGCATACCAAATGATCCAATTGTTGAACACTTAGGTATTTACTTAAGTTAAATGACGTCGTATGTCCATACAAATATTTGTACACAGTATTCATAGTAGTTTTATGTTGAATAACCCCAAACTGGAAGCAACCAAAATATTCATCAACAGATGAATAAATAAAGTGTGGTGAATTAGAATAATACTAGGCATACTAGTAAAAAGGGATAAGTTATTGACATAAACAATAGGGTGGATGAATCTTAAGTTCATTATATTATGTGAAAGAAGCTAGAGAAAAATTGAATACATATTGTGTGATTCAATTTATATAACATTCTAGAAAACTCAATCTAATCCATAGTGACAGAAAGCAGGTCAGTAGTTGCATGGAAATAAAGGTGGGGAGAAGAGAAGTTTGCAGAAGGACAGGAGGAAGGAATTTTTAAAAGGAGAAAGGGAGACATTTTGGATGAATGTGCTTATTATCTTGATATAGCGGTGATTTCATAGATGCACATATGTTAAATTTATATTTTATATTATAAACATGTGAAGTTTAATATGTCAATTATATCTTAGAGTGTCTCTTGGACTGCAAGGAGATCCAACCAGTCCATTCTGAAGGAGATCAACCCTGGGATTTCTTTGGAAGGAATGATGCTAAAGCTGAAGCTCCAGTACTTTGGCCACCTCATGAGAAGAGCTGACTCATTGGAAAAGACTCTGATGCTGGGAAGGATTGGGGGCAGGAGGAGAAGGTCACGACCGAGGATGAGATGGCTGGATGGCATCACGGACTCGATGGACATGAATTTGAGTGAACTCCGGGAGTTGGTGATGGACAGGGAGGCCTGGCGTGCTGCAATTCATGGGGTCACAAAGAGTCGGACACGACTGAGTGACTGAACTGAACTGAACTGAAACTGTTTGAAATAAAAAGAAGTGATACATGTACCCCAATGTTCATAGTGGCACTGTTTACAATAGCTAGGACATGGAAGCAACCTAGATGTCCATCGACAGATGAAAGGATAAAGAAGTTGTGATACATATAGACAATGGAATATTACTCAGCTATAGAAAGGACACATCTGAGTCATTTCTAGTGAGGTGGATGAACCTAGAGCCTGTTATCCAGAGTAAAGTAAGTCAGAAAGAGAAAAACAAATTTTGTATAGTAACACATATATATGGAGTCTAGAAAAATGATACTGATGAATCTGTTTGCAGGGCAGGAGTAGAGACACAGACATAGGGAACAGACCTGGGACACAGCAGGGGAAGGAGAGGGTGGGACAAACTGAGAGTGGCACTGAAACATATGCGTTACCACGTGTAAAATGGATAGCTAATGGGAATTTCCTGTATAGCACAGGGAGATTACCTGTGCTCTGTGACATCCTGAAGGAGTGGGAAGGAGTGGGGGTGGGGGAGAGACTCAGAAGGGGATGTATGTATACTTATGCCTGGTTAACGTTGTTGTATGGCAGAAGCCAACACAATATTGTAAACCAATTATCCTCCAATTAAAAATATTAAAAAAAAATTTTTAAAGGTTGTGATATAGGAACTCAGTCTGAGATTAAGGAAGGAACTAGTGTTTCTGTGAACTACAGACTTTACTCAGTGAAACCATAGAAATATTAAAATATAGCTATTACAAGTAATGTAAAACAATACAATATTGGAATTCATTGAAAAATGTTCAAGTCAGAAAATAAACACATTTTGAAAGAATATGGGTGAAGGTACTGTCTGTGTGTACAAGATTTGGTTATTCCAAAACTGTTGCCATCTGCTAAATAATTTGTTTTAATAAGAAGAAATGATAATACAAATTTTGACATGACTTGGTAGTGCAACAAATATCATCAAAATTGGTTAAATCTTTTGAAAATTATCAGTTCAGTTAGGTTCAGTCACTCAGTCATGTCCGACTCTTAGTGACCCCATGAATTGAAGCACACCAGGCCTCCCTGTCCATCACCAACTCCCGGAGTTCGCTCAAACTCATGTCCATCAAGTCAGTGATGCAATCCAGCCATCTCATTCTCTGTCGTCCTGTTCTGCTCCTGTCCCCAATCCCTCCCAGCATCAGAGTCTTTTCTAATGAGTCAACTCTTTGCATGAGGTGGCCAAAGTACTGGAGTTTCAGCTTTAGCATCATTCCTTCCAAAGAAATCCCAGGACTGATCTCCTTCAGAATGGACTGGTTGGATCTCCTTGCAGTCCAAGGGATTCTCAAGAGTCTTCTCCAACATCACAGTTCAAAAGCATAAATTCTTCAGCACTCAGCTTTCTTCACAGTCCAACTCTCACATCCATACATGACTACTGGAAAAACCATAGCCTTGACTAGACGGACCTTTGTTGGCAAAGTAATGTCTCTGCTTTTGAATATGCTATCTAGGTTGGTCATAACTTTCCTTCCAAGGAGTAAGTGGCATTTAATTTCATGGCTGCAGTCACATCTGTAGTGATTTTGGAGCCCCCCAAAATAAAGCTTAAACCTGTTTCCACTGTTTCCCCATCTATTTCCCATGAAGTGATGGGACCAGATGCCATGATCTTCGTTTTCTGAATGTTGAGCTTTAAGTCAACCTTTTCACTCTCATCTTTCAACTTCATCAAGAGGCTTTTTAGTTCCTCTTCACTTTCTGCCATAAGGATGGTGTCATCTGCATATCTGAGGTGATTGATATTTCTCCCGGCAATCTTGATTCCAGCTTGTGCTTCTTCCAGTCCAGCGTTTCTCACGATTTCCTCTGCATAGAAGTTAAATAAGCACGGTGACAATATACAGCCTTGACATACTCCTTTTCCTATTTGGAACCAGTCTGTTGTTCCATGTCCAGTTCTAACTGGTGCTTTCCGACCTGCATATAGGTTTCTCAAGAGGCAGGTCAGGTGGTCTGGTATTCCCATCTCTTTCAGAATTTTCCACAGTCTATTGTGATCCACACAGTCAAAGGCTTTGGCATAGTCAATAAAGCAGAAATAGATGTTTTTCTGGAACTCTCTTGCTTTTTTGATGATCCAGCTGATGTTGGCAATTTGATCTCTGGTTCCTCTGCCTTTTCTAAAACCAGCTGGAACATCTGGAACTCCACAGTTCACGTATTGCTGAAGCCTGGCTTGGAGAATTTTGAGCATTACTTTACTAGCATGTGAGGTGAGTGCAATTGTGAGGTAGTTTGAGCATTCTTTGGCATTGCCTTTCTTTGGAATTGGAATGAAAACTGACCTTTTCCCATCCTGTGCCCACTGCTGAGTTTTCCAAATTTGCTGGTATATTGAATGCAGCATTTCACAGCATCATGTTTCAGGATTTGAAGTAGGTCAACTGGAATTCCATCACCTCCACTAGCTTTGTTTGTAGTGATGCTTTCTAAGGCCCACTTGATTTCACATTCCAGGATGTCTGGCTCTAGATGAGTGATCACACCATCGTGATTATCTGGGTCATGAAGATTTTTTTGTACAGTTCTTCTGTGTATTCTTGCCACCTCTTCTTAATATCTTCTGCTTCTGTTAGGTCCATACTATTTTTGTCCTTTATCGAACCCATCTTTGCATGAAATGTTCCCCTGGTATCTCTAATTTTCTTGAAGAGATCTTTGCTAAGTCACTTCAGTCGTGTCCGAGTCTGTGCAACCCCATAGACGGGGGCCCACTAGGCTCCTCTGTCTTTGGGATTCTCCAGGCAAGAATACTGGAGTGGGTTACCATTTCCTTCTCCAATGCATGAAAGTGAAAAGTGAAAGTGAAATCGCTCAGTCGTGCCCGACTCTTAGTGACCCCATGGACTGCAGCCTACCAGCCTCCTCCGTCCATGGGATTTTCCAGGCAAGAGTACTGGAGTTGGTTGCCATTGCCTTCTCCATAAGAGATTTCTAGTCTTTCCCATTCTGTTTTCCTCTATTTCTTTGCATTGATCACTGAGGAAGGCTTTCTTATCTCTTCTTGCTATTCTTTGGAACTCTGCATTCAGATGGGTATATCTTTCCTTTTCTCCTTTGCTTTTCACTTCTCTTCTTTTCACAGCTATTTGTAAGGCCTCCCCAGACAGCCATTTTGCTTTTTTGCCTTTCTTTTCCATGGGGATGGTCTTGATCCCTGTCTCCTGTACAATGTCACGAACCTCCGTCCATAGTTCATCAGGCACTCTATCAGATCGAGTCCCTTAAATCTATTTCTCACTTCCACTGTATAATCATCAGGGATTTGATTTAGGTCATACCTGAATGGTCTAGTGGTTTTCCCTACTTTCTTCAATTTAAGTCTGAATTTGGCAATAAGGAGTTCATGATCTGAGCCACAGTCAGCTCCCGGTCTTGTTTTTGCTTGCTGTATAGAGCTTCTCCATCTTTGGCTACAAAGAATATAATCAATCTGATTTTGGTATTGACCATCTGGTGATGTCCATGTGTAGAGTCTTCTCTTGTGTTCTTGCAAGAGGTTTTTTGCTATGACCAGTGCGTTATCTTGGCAAAACTCTATTAGCCTTTGCTCTGCTTCATTCCATATTCCAAGGCCAAATTTGCCTGTTACTCCAGGTGTTTCTTGACTTCCTACTTTGGCATTCCAGTCCACTATAATGAAAAGGACATTTTATTTGGGTGTTAGTTCTAAAAGGTCTTGTAGGTCTTTATAGAACCGTTCAACTTCAGCTTCTTCAGCGTTACTGTTTGGGGCATAGACTTGGATTACTGCGATATTGAATGGTTTGTCTTGGAAATGAACAGAGATCATTCTGTCATTTTTGAGATTGCATCCAAGTACTGCATTTCGGACTCTTTTGTTGACCATGATGGCTACTCCATTTCTTCTAAGGGATTCCTGCCCGCAGTAGTAGATATAATGGTCATCTGAGTTAAATTCACCCATTCCAGTCCATTTTAGTTCGCTGATTCCTAGAATGTCGATGTTCATTCTTGCCGTCTCCTATTTGACCACTTCCAATTTGCCTTGATTCATGGACCTAACATTCCAGGTTCCTATGCAATACTGCTCTTTACAGCATCAGATCTCGCTTCTATCGCTGGTCACATCCACAACTGAGTATTGTTTTTGCTTTGGTTCCATCCCTTCATTTTTTCTGGAGTTATTTCTCCACTGATCTCCAGTAGCATATTGAGCACCTACCGACCTGGGGAGTACCTCTTTCAGTATCCTATCATTTTGCCTTTTCATACTGTTCATTGGGTTCTCAAGGCAAGAATACTGAAGTGGTTTGCCATTCCCTTCTCCAGCGGACCACATTCTGTCAGACCTCTCCGCCATGACCTGCCCATCTTGGGCTGCCCTGCGGGCATGGCTTAGTTTCATTGAGTTAGACAAGGCTGTGTTCTGTGTGATTAGATTGACTAGTTTTCTGTGATTATGGTTTCAGTGTGTCTGCCCTCTGATGCCCTCTCTCAACACCTACCATCTTGCTTGGGTTTCTCTTACCTTGGACATGGGGTATCTTTTCACGGCTGCTCCAGCAAAGCGCAGCCGCTGCTCCTTACCTTGGATGAGGGTTATCTCCTCACCGCTGCCCCTCCTGGCCTTGAACGTGGAGTAGCTCCTCTCAGCCCTCCTGAGCCCATGCAGCCATCGCTCCTTGAAAATTATCAAGCAACCAAAAAATTTGAAATGCCATTAAACAAGCAGTCATGGTACTATGGTCACTAACAGAAACAATGATGAAAATAAGATTGTTCTCTTCTTAAGGGAATACATTAAACAGTTATAGTCGGTTTCAAAATACTTAATTTCAGACACATGGGTTTTAAGCAGTGAGTTTTTTATTTAAGCAATGAGTTTTTTATTTGGCCAAAGTCCCAATCGAGTTGGCACTCAAAATATTTGGGGGAGCAGAATTCCCTGGTGGTCTAATTGTTGGAACCCAGTGCTTTCACTGCCAGAGGCCCAGGTTTGATCCCTGGCCTGGGAACTGAGATCCGACAAGCTGTGTAGCAAGCCCCCCCCACCCCCAAAAAATCTGTTTTGAATAAATGAGTAGGAATGTTCTTTACAGACTGAATTTTGGATCTGGATCTTTTTCTTAAATTTTTGCAATTCACATTGAAACTAAGACAGAAAATGGCTCACAAGAATGGAAATTACTGCTACATTTGCTGTGTCTTCTTTCTACTTTTCCATGGTGTTGCCAGAGCCCATATTAGTGCCTGATACTTGATAGATCTCAATTGCTGTGTTTTAATGATTTAAAGGATTTTAGTAGTCATAAAGCTGACCTAGTTCTTCCATCATTGTCACTTATTCTGTGATTACTTAGCTCTGAGAGACAGACCTCTTTACTTTCCTCTCCTTCACAAATTCTTCCGTGCCTTCCAGTGAAGGCTTTCCTGCCATGGTAGGGCCATTCATCCTTTTGATATGCTCATCTAGGAAGCTGACAGCCTTCAGGCATTGTTAAACTAGGATCCTGAAACTTGAAACATGAATTTGATAGATGTCGTGCTTACTTAGTGCTGGTGGTCTTTTCTCTGAAGACCCAGACATGATCAAATGCTTATGATCATGAAAGCTGAAAGCAAGAGAAAGGACACTGATTGCTATGGCTCTGGACTTTCTTTTCATAAACTACTTGGAGAAAAATAGGTGTTTGTCTCTTTTCCTGGGAATATACCATAGGGAACACAGTTTGATCCATCACTCTGTGATTTTTGCCCTGAACAAATTACAAATATGCACTTAACTTCTCAAAGGTTTTGCTATTGCAGAAAAGATCGATGTGTACTTTAAAGGCATTTGGTTGACTTATTTCATTTCCAACATTAAAAAAAAAAAGAAAGCAAAACAGGCTTTCCTTTTAGTGCCTGTTATTTAAATAATTAAGCCAATACTGGAAATTTATTGAAATAGATATTCAACAGTAACAGATGCCCTGGAGCACCTCCTTTCTATTATATTAGGCTTTCTAATAAAGACAGATTTTTAATTCCACAAAATGAAAAGTACCCTTAAGTCTCAACCAAATTAAAAAAAAATCTATTCTGAAAATTCAAATGGTTTTACCTCTTAAACTTGAGCTAATTTGAATCTCACAAACAATGCATGAGCTATAGTGCACATGCAGAAGTGTGCTGCTGGCCTTGAGGCTGGCTATCTTACATAACCTCTAGAGGAGATACAAACCAATTACAAAGTTAGGAAAAAAAAATAAGGTGGAAAGAAAATTGCTTAAATAGTTTATGAATATGGTGATTATTGGCAAAGATTCCCTCATCTTATTGTTTATATACTGTATTAGTCAGCTGGAGCTGCTTGATGAGATACCATAAACTGGGTTACAATAGAAAGTTATTGCTCATAGTTCTAGGGCTAAGAAATCTAAGATCAAGGTGTTGGCTGATTAGGTTCTCCAGTGAGGGCTCTCTTCCTGGCTTGCAGATAGCTGCTATCTCATTGTGTCCTCTCAGGCAGAGAGAGAGAAAGAGAGAGATGGAGAGAAATGAAGAAGGTAAGGGGAGGAGGACAGAGGGAGGGGAGAAAGACAGAGTTCATTCTTTCTTCCTCTTCTTATAGGACACTAAATCCATCATGGAATCCCTACCCTCATGACCTTATTTAAACCTAGTTACATCTCAAAGGCCCCACCTCCAAACATCATCACATGGGGAGTTAAAACTTCAACATATGAATTTTAGAGGGAAATAAACCTTTCATCTATAACATTCCACCCTGTACCCCCCAGTTAGGTTCTTCTCAAATATGAAGTACACTCATTCTATCCCAATAGGCTCACAAGTCTTGACTCATTCCAGTAGCAGCTCTAAAGTCTAAAAATACAAAGTCTCATCTAAATAATGGATGACACTCGAGTTATGATCCATCCTGAAGCAAAATTTCTTTCCAGTGTGAACCCATGAAACCCATGTGTGCTTCCAAAATACAATAACAGGACTGGCATAGGAGAGATATGTCTATTCTAAAAGGGAGAAACAGGAAAAAGAAAGGAGTGTTGGTTCCCTAGCAGGCCCCAAACCTAGCAAGGCAAAGACCATTAGATCTTAAGTTTCAGGCACAATCCTCTTTGGCATGAGGCTCTGCCTTCCATGCCCACTGAGTCAGTAGTTCTGCCTCCAGAGTTCTGGCAGTGGGGAGGATCTTGCCCACTAATTCTTGAGTGGCTCCATCCCCACAGCTTCTGCCCCCCAGAATCATCTGTGCAACTGCCGTCTGAAACCAGGGCCACAGGCTCCCCACAACCTCCCTGAAACTGAACAGGCAGCCCTATTGATCTTGGAATCTCCCTTGGAGACATGTCCTTTGTCTTGAACAATAGTGTTTAAGTTCCCAGCTGAATAACTCTATGGTTCCCTCCCATAATATCTAAGAAGTCCAGCAGCTCTCCTTCCTTATGTCCCATTTCTGTCCCCTTCAGTTCAAGCTGGCAATGTTTCTGTTCATGTAATCCCCTAATCTCTTCGTCCAGTGATAGTCTTGCCACACCCTAGGTGCTCTCTTCCAAACTTGTTTCTCTCTCCCGACCCCTCTTTTTGTTTTTGTTTTTTTTTGTTTTTTTGAAATCTGAACAGGTTAAGAATTTTTGAAACCTTTGAGTTCTGGTTTCTTATTTAATTCATTTCTCTTTTAAAACTTCCTTCATCAATTTATTTCTCCCTTTGTGCATTTTACTTTAAGCAGCCAGGAAGAAACAAGGTGATACCTCAACACTTAGTTTAGGAATCCCTTCAGCTAACACCATCGCAGCATATGCAGTGTCAGACACCCTAACAATTCTTGTTAAATTTTTTGGTTACTTTAAAGAAAAATTTCAGTAACCAGTTCAGTTCAGTTCAGTCACTCAGTCGTGTTTGACTCTTTGTGGCCCCATGAACCACAGCATGCCAGGCCCCCCTGTCCATCAGCAACTCCCAGAGTCCACTCAAATGCATGTCCATCGAGTCAATGATGCCATCCAACCATCTCATCCTCTGTCGTCCCCTTCTCCTCCTGCCCTCAATCTTTCCCAGCATCAGGGTCTTTTCAAATGAGTCAGCTCTTCCCATCAGGTGGCCAAAGTATTGGAGTTTCAGCTTCAACATCAGTCCTTCCAATGAATACCCAGCACTGATCTTCTTTAGGATGGACTGGTTGGATCTCCTTGCAGTCCAAGGGACTCTCAAGAGTCTTCTCCAACACCACAGTTCAAAAGCCTCAATTCTTCTGTGCTCAGCTTTCTTTATCATCCAACTCTCGCATCCATACATGACCACAGGAAAAACTACAGCCTAGACTAAATGGACCTTTGTTGGCAAAGTAATGTCTCTGCTTTTTAATATGCTGTCTAGGTTGGTCATAACTTTCCTTCCAAGGAGTAAGTGTCTTTTAATTTCATGACTGCAATCACCATCTGCACTGATTTTGGAGCCCAGAAAAATAAAGTCAGCCACTGTTTCCCCATCTATTTCCCATGAAATGATGGGACCAGATGCCATGATCTTCGTTTTCTGAATGTTGAGCTTTAAGCCAACGTTTTCACTCTCCTCTTTCACTTTCATCAAGAGGCTCTTTAGTTCTTTTTCACTTTCTGCCATAAGGGTTGTCATCTGCATATCTGAGGTTATTGATATTTCTCCCAGCAATCTGGATTCCAGATTGTGTTTCTTCCAGCCCAGCTTCTCATGATGTACTCTGCATATAAGTTAAATAAGCAGGGTGAAATATACAGCCTTGACACTCTCCTTTTCCTATTTGGAACTAGTCTGTTGTTCTATGTCCAGTTCTAACTGTTGCTTCCTGACCTCCATACAGGTTTCTCAAGAGGCAGGTCAGGTGGTCTGGTATTCCCATCTCTTTCAGAATTTTCCACAGTTGATTGTGAGCCACACAGTCAAAGGCTTTGGCATAGTCAATAAAGCAGAGATAGATGTTTAATCACTAGAGGTTTTGAAATACTTTCTTGACTTAGGACAAGAATACTCTCTCTCATTCCAGTGTCCCACTTTATTTTTCTGCCTTTTGTAAACATAATTTAAGGCCCTGCTGCACAATAACCACTCTATTTTCTAGCTCATGAAAAAAGTGTGATATAATTCTAATGCAGTTTATATGCCATGTATGTAATATTAATCTGCCATGATTTCTGACCTCAGTGTTCCCTCGATTATTTATTTTTGCTTAAACTTTACAGAGCCTGTTCTGCCTATTTATTTTATTCCCCAATGAAATGGTTCCCTACATATCATCAATCCAGAAAATTTTGCTCAAATGTCAGGGCTCTGCCTAATATGTTATAAGCACCCTATGGGTTAAATACATAATTATTTATTTGTGCTTTGGACACTTTAGTGTAATCAAAACTCAGATTTTATTCATAGAACATTCCAAGTATTTTATAAGATTTGTAAGCATTACATGATTATATTGGCAAAAGATGATCAACAAGAAAATGAGCAGTATACATTGCAGAAATTAGGATGCAGATGTTTTAACTGTTCTGTGTTTCCTCCATGTAGCAGGGTATCCTGAACAGAAAATACTGTGGTTTCTCTTATCTGAGGTTGTGTGTTCTTTAGTTTCCTGAAGTCAACTGTTGACTTGATAATACTAAATGAAAAATTCCAGGAATATACAATTTATAGTTTTAAGTTGAAAAAAAAACCTCTTCAGCTAAATATCCAATTATATCCCTCACAAATTCTACTTTCCACAAAGCACTAGAACTTAAACACAACTCAGCCATGTTCTTTGCTCTTTTATAATAAAGATGGCCTTTCCTCAGTTTCTGAAAATGTGTTCCTCATTTCCATCTGAGTCGTCAGCAGAATGGCCTTTAATGTTCATGTTTCTACCAACATTCTGTTCATGATTATTTCTGTATTCTCTGAGATGATGGAAGTGTTTTCTCTGGATTTCCTCTTTTCTTTCTGAACAATAGACACCCTACGATGCTGGGAGACCAACTTGAGTTGTAATTCAGTCAATCTCAGGATGAGATTCCACATTTGATTTTCTGCAGTCTCAGCCCTGCCGCTACAGAAAATAAGGGTCTTCTTTAGGTGTACATGGTGGCTTTCTGGTCATTTATGTGATGCTTGAGCTTGGAATTAGAATCCTTGAGCTCATCCTTTTCTTTGACCACTTTGTCCAGGAAAATTAGGAGTAACCAATCAACATCATTATATTCATTAGATTCACAAAAATGTTTGAAAATAACACATACACTGTCACCTAGATCCTTACTTCTTATAAGTGGTTAATGAGAAGTACCCAATGACTTATATATGACTACCAGGGCTCTCTTTAGTACTTGAAATATAGTCAATAGCATATTTAAATCTAATCAGTTTATAGACTGATAGAATAAAAATATATATAAAATATGTATATTTCCAGACTCCCTAGAACCAATTTAGAAAAGTCATCCTTCAAATTCGGTTCCATTAGAGTCATTCTAGATACAAAAATCTGTATTAGTCTGGGTTCTCCAGAGAAATAGCATGTATTTGTATTCTGAGAGAGAGAGAAAGAGAAGATGAGAGGCTTTAAGAAACTGGTTCACTTGATAACAGAAGCCGAGAATTCTAAGCTCTGCAGTTGGCAGGGTGGACCCCTGGGAGAGGTGATGATGATACACTTCTAGTCTTGAGTCCAAAGGCCTGAGAAGGAGAGCTGATGGTGTTAGCTCTAGTCCAAGTCTGGGTCCAAAAGCAGAAGATTGATGTTCCAGCTTGAAGACAGGCAGAGAGAGAGAGAGAGAGCGTGAGAATTCTGACTTAGTCAGCTTTTTACTCTATTCGGGCTTTCAATGCATTAGACGTGGCCCATCCACACCAGAGACGGCAATCGGCTTTGTACAGTGTACTGATTTAAATGTTAATCTCATCCAGAAACAACCTCACAGGTACAATCCAAAATAACATTTATCCAAATATTTGGACATCCCATGGCCCAACCAGTTGATACAAAGAATTAATCATCACCTTTGCCAATTAAGGAGTGTCACTTGGATTCAATGGTTGGACTAAAGGATGAGCTCAGTCTAACAAAGAGGGGGAGGAGGCGTGCTTCTCCAACAGTTGCCTGGGTGTCAGCCTGAGTCATAGCCACGAGCAGCTGTGCCTGGGCCCAAATTGCCCTCGTGAGAAGATCACGAGTGTGTGCTCAGTCAGGTCTGGTTCTGTGTGATCCTATGGACTGTAGCCTGCCAAGTTCCTCTGTCCATGAGATTTTCCCAGCTCAGATCAAACAGGAAGGAAGAGAAACTTTGACAGTTACTCTTGTTGATTTCAGAAAAGCAGCTTGATTCTCTTATGGAAAATGAAGTTTGTAGTTTTATATTAAGACCCCCTCCTCAAACTCTGCTCTGAAATGTCAGCCAAGCAGCCTTTACAAACAGATCTGGCCCCAGCCCTTTTAGAAGGTTGATCTTTGCAAACAGAAGGGAAAGACTCATCCTGATCATCCAAAACCACCAAATTCATTGAGTTGATAACCAACACACATACAAACATCCTTTGCCTTACTCAGTCCACACTTGTACAATTCTGAACCCAAGAAAACACTTATCCTGTTTTCTATTGCTTAGTGATCAAAGCGAAGTTTCCATTTTCTTTTTATTTTTTCCATTGGGATGAATGTTAAAATTTGCTTTCTCATCAGGTGAGGTTAATATCCATTATAAAGTCTTGTTTCAAAGAGCTGACCCTTCTTTTTTTGGGAGGAATGGTGGTGATTAAATTTTTATTGAATCATAACATGCCTGAAAGAGTACACAAATCATTAAGATTAACTTGACTGAATCTTTGTAAAGAGAATCCATTTGTGTAACCACCACCCAATTTAATAAATAGAACATACTTTAGCTCCTTCCTACTTCTTAAAACAAAAACAGAACAAAACTTCCAAATCTTTATTTTTGATTAGCAGAAACACAGGGTAACAATGGCAGTGAGAAGGGGCGGGGCCCTGCTGTGGAAACTCTGCAGACTGGACCAGGTTGATTGGCTCTTGTAACGCAAACATAACGCTGGCCACAGCTCAGCAGTGGAAAGATTCGTCAACAGGGTGCTGCCTGTGACTTCTGCCACAGGACAGTCTTAAAGAAACTGGCAAAGTCTGGTGAGCACAAGATGACGTGCTGGAGCTCAGAGAGATGGATGATCAGTGTTGGCTCTCCTAGAATATTGTCTATGAGCTACTTCATCTCTGCAATGAGGCAACTCATGAGCCATCTCAGGTTTTTGTTTTTTTTTTCCCTCCTATTTCTTAAAACCTGAAATGTAAACCTATCAGTTAGGTTTGCCTAAATTTGTACTTTACCTAAATAATACAAAGGTAGATAAATAAAACATAGAATAATACAACATGCAATTTTCTGTGTTTCTTGAGCCTTTTGGTCTATAGTCTACACAATGTCTGATTTATCTGAGTTATTGAATGCAGCACTAGTTTTTACATTTTCACTGTTCTATAGCATTCCATTGTATGCGTATGCTGAAGTTACTTATTATTGTATTATTGTTGGACATGGGTAATTTTTGGTTTTGGGAATTAATGAATAATTCTTCTGTGAATATTATAAGACATCTGTTTTGGTGGATACAAGTATGTGTTTCTTCTAAGTCTATATTTAGGTGTGGAATGCCTAAGTCATAGTGTATGGATGCGTTCAGTTTAGGAGACAATGGCAGTTTTCTATAGTGGTTGTATCAGTTGCTTATACCAGCTGTTGTGTGAGAGTTTCAGTTGCTCTACATCATATCATTGGGATCGCTATTCTTTTTTATCTTAATGACTTTGTGGATAGGTAGTGGTGTTATTGGATTTTTAATCTGTATTTCTCTGATTGTTATGAGGCTGATCACCTTTTCCTATGTGTACTGACCACTTGGATAGTTTCTTGTGAAATGTATTGAGTTGTATGTGTTCCCTTGGTTTTAGAAGATGCTAAATGGATCCAAGCATTGATCATGATTAATGGTGTTATTTTGTAACTGAGTATATTCATTTTCTAGGTGGGAGAGATCTGATCTCCAACTGATACCACATTAGTTAAATATGTCTGAGTAATCATCCTGTTCTTAAATGAACGGATTAGTATTTACATTATGATGACATTCTCAAAGGTTATATATTTTTTATTAGATATAGTTGATTTACAATGTTGTGTTAGTTTTAGGTATACAGCAAAGTGAATTAGTTATACACATACATATACCCACTCTTTTTTAGGTTCTTTACCCCTATGGGCTATTATGGGCTTCCCTGGTGGCTCAGACAGTAAAGAATCCACCTGCAACTGAACCAGGAGACTCCTGTTCAATCCCTGGATTGGGAAGATCCCCTGGAGGAGGACATGGCAACCCACTCCAGTATTCTTGCCTGGAGAATTCCCATGGACAGAGGAGCCTGGCAGGCTACAGTGCACAGGGTCACAAAGAGTTGGATACAACTGAGTGAGTAAGCACAGCACAGCACATAGGCCATTACAAAATATTGAGTAGAATTCCCTGTGCTGTGACAAACCTAAACAGCATATTAAAAAGCAAAGACATCACTTTTCCAACAAAGGTCCATATAATAAAAGCTTTGGATTTTCCAGTGGGCTTCCCTGGTAGCTTGGACAGTAAAGCATCTGCCTACAATGTGGGAGACCCGGGTTCAATCCTTGGGTCGGGAAGATCCCCTGGAGAAGGAAATGGCAACCCACTCCAGTATTCATGCCTGGAGAATCTCATGGACCGAGGAGCCTGGTGGGCTACAGTCCACAGGGTCACAAAGAGTCGGACACGACTGAGCGACTTCTCTCTTCACTTCTCTTCATGGTTTTTCCAGTAGTCATGTATGAATGTGAGAGTTGAACTATAAAAAAGGCTGAATGCCAAAAAATTGTTGCTTTTGAATTGTGGTACTGGAGAAGACTGAGAGTCCCTTGGACTGCAAGGAGATCAAACCAGTCAATCCTAAAGGAAATCAATCCTGAATATTCATTGGAAGGACTGATGCTGAAGCTGAAGTTCCAATACTTTGGCCACCTGATGAGAAGAGCTGACATACTGGAAAAGATCCTGATGCTGGGAAAGATTGAAGGCAAAGGAGAACAGGAGGCAGGCAATGAGATGGTTTGATAGCCTCATCGATTCAATGGACATGAATCTGAGCAAACTCCAGGACATAGTGAAGGACAGGGAAGCCTGGCGTGCTACAGCCCATGGGATCACAAAGAGTCAGACACAACTTGGTGACTGAGCAAAAACAACAATCCTGTGCTGTAGAATAGGTTCTTATTAGATATCCCTTATAAGGTTCTGTCAGTTTATTAAAATAGGGATTCCTGGTTAGCAAAAGGCTCATTTTTAACACAGGTTGGTTGCTGGAATTTTGTAGGATAACATACAGAAGCCCAGTAATTCATCACTGTAACACTGGTCATTATCAGTTGAAATGTGACACTCCTTCCAAATTCATATGTTGAAATCCTAACCCCCAGTAGCTCAGAATGGGAATGTTTGGGAATGGTGCTTTTAAGGAAGTTAATTAAGGTAAACTGAATTCATTAGGGTGAAGCCAAATCCAAAAGGACTGGTGTCCTTGTAAGAAGAGGAGATCAAGACACAGACAGGTACAGAGAGAAGACCATGTGAAGACACAGGGAGGAGATGACCATCTCCAAGCTAAGGAGAGAGGTCTCAGAAGAAACAAACCTTTACAACACCTTGATATTGGACGTCCAGCCTCCAGGACTGTGAGAAAATAAATTAGGCCACCCAGTCTGCACTCTGTGGTACTTCGTTATGGCAGCTCTAGCAAACATATCATGTACTGACCAAACACTAAGAATCCATCCTGGGGAATCAAAACCATTGAACCTTGGAGCTGGAAGTTTTGGTTCAACATTTTGGCAAATAAAACATTAAAATTCCATTCTTCCAGGAATATAGCAATTTTGACCCTCCAAAGAAGTCTTAGGCAGGAATATTCCATTTGACTCTCAAACTACTTAGAGAATGTCCTTTCTGTGGGTATCCAGGTCTCTCATATTTAATATGATCTGCAATTTCCTTCTCATCCTTCTTTTTGGAGACTTTCCACTGCTTTAAAAAGCCAGAACACAAAATCACATCTCAAGTTGGTCCACTTAGAGCTGCTCCCAGCTGGAGAGCAATAACGGTATTCCTACCAACTGTGTTCAGCTGCTTTGTATCCATATACTAACTCTTTCGTACTGTGCATTGTGACAAGTTATACTGTGGTTCTTTCATTTCAACTACCATGTTTGTGTGCCAGGCACTGTACAGTGGGTGAGGGATGGGGTGCAAAGATGAGCAGAACGCCATGCCCACCCTTAAGGAGGTAAATTGCTCAAATACTGTGAGGTGATCTGGGGACAGAAAGTTGGAAACGATACAATGGGGGTCCTGGAATTACTTAGCCAAAGTTGGAGGAATCATTTGGTGGTGGATATTGAAAAATGGCCTTCCTCTGCCAATAAATACCTGTATACACTTGCCTGTAAGGTGCTGCAAGATGCTGACCTTCTGAAAATGCACCAGGACCAGAGAGAAGCCTGAAGAAAAATAAATGTATAAATCTCCCTATGGAACCGGCATCCTTACAGTTCTTTCTGGATCACTCTGGGTTTTGTCATTTTAGTCTTGAGCACTACAATGTCTTGAGCACTTTGCTTGGCACAAAAGAGCACATTCTTTGCTCCTAATGCACACATGCTACTTTTAAGAAAAAAATGAGAAACATCTCAAACACAGACCTGAGAGGAGGCAGGAACAGCACTGGAATCATAGAGAAGCAGGAGGCCAGGCCTGAGAGGGGGTGCATTATGCTCAGTCTGGGGATGGGCAGGAGTCTGGAGGCAGCCTGCAAGTTTTTTTTTTTTTGGAGAAGTAATCAGGAGCTATTTCTTGGTTTGTGAGCTTTGCTATCGTTTGAATTTGCCCTCAGAGGGCTGATGGTGTGGGTGGATGGTATTGTTTGATTGTGAAATGGAGCAGCAGTTGGTGAGTGGTTAATTTAAGAGTGAATCACTGGTCTGACAGAATAACCTGTGTGTCCTGACCCATACCCATGGAGGAAGGGAAGCCAGCACTGCATTTACATTTTAAATTGACTCCCTGAAGCTGATATTAGTAATTTTGTTTCACAGAAGACAGATTGAGAGAGGTTATCTTCAGGGAAGAGCTGGGAATTTGAATTTAGGTTGTGCACCTCCCACCAAAGGATAGCTTTTATTTATCTAGTATTATTTTTCAACGCTAAAAAGAAGGAATTCACCGATATCCAGTGGAAGGGAGAAGAAAGTGCACAGGTGGCTGTACTGAGGTGTCTGTGACAGGCCCAGATTTTCATGGGTCAGCCCTCCCAGAGCCCCTTCTTACTGAGGTGGCAATGAGGGCAGAAGGGTTCCCCTTCATACCTTCACCCTTGGAGCAGAGACTCCTTGCTTGACAACCTTCTGGAGATCTGATGTTGACAAAGGTGACTGCTATTGTTGCAGGAAGGGGGACCCCTTCTAGGGCCCAAAACTGAGCTCTTGTCTAACACTCAGAAATGAACTGTCTGAGGAGACACATGTGCTGACAAAGCAAGAGATATTATTGGGAAAGGGCACCCGGGTGGAGAGCAGTAGGGCAAGGAAACCCAGGAAACTGCTCTGTCACGTGGCTCGCAGTCTTGAGTTTTATGGTGATGGGATTAGTTTCTGGGTTATCTTTGGCCAATCATTCTAATTCAGAGTCTTTCCTGGTGGCGCACACATTGCTTAGCCAAGATGGATGCTAGCAAGAGGGATTCTGGGAAGTGGATGGACACGCAATGTATCCTTTAGACCTTTCCTGAACTCTTCCAGTTGGTGGTGGCTTATTAGTTCCGTATTCCTTACCAGGACCTCCTGTCGTAAAACAACTCATGCAAATGGTTACTCTGGTGCTTGGCCAGGGTGGGCGGTTTCAATCCATGTGCTTCCCCTAACACTATGATATTTGGGCGTTCTAAGAGGCCTTCCTCAGGCTAGGGAAGGCCATATGGAAAGAACTTCAATTGACCTAGAATAACCATTATTTGAGGACCAGGCACTCAGGGGTGTGAAAATTGTTTCTGAGACACTTCCAAAGCTATGGGATCCTCTCTTAAAATATTAGTTGAGGGGAATTCCATGGCAGTCCAGTGGTTAGAACCCCATGGTTTCACTGCTAAGAACCCACAAGCTGCCTAGTGTGGCCAATATATATAAAATCCTCAAGCTGAAGACACATTTAGGGTGGCACACTTTACTCCCCTACAGGGTCTAGGACCCATTCTCCATCTGGGGAAAATGGAAGCATAGATTTTACATACAGGTTAAGTCAAGAGAAGACTAAAAAAGACTCAGAGCCCAACATGTGACACTCCTGAGGGAATGATGTAAAAATGAAGTCCTTACCAGAAGCCACTGGGAAGTGTGATGGTGTGTCACCCTGCACAGCTGCTGTCAGTTGCTTCTTCATTCCCACATGGACCCTGGATGCTGATAATTTTTTTTTTTATGTTTTATAAACTGCATGGTTTTATTGATTTCAAATATTTTGTGGTATTTTCCATACTATTAATAAATCCCAGCAGGATCCTCTATGACCCACCTCCCAGAATATTGGAAATAAAAGCAAAAATAAATGGGACCTAATTAAAATTAAAATCTTCTGCACAACAAAGGAAACTATAAGCAAGGTGAAACACAGCCTTCAGAATGGGAGAAAATAATAGCAAATGATGAAACTGACAAAGAATTAATCTAAAAAAATGTACAAGCAACTCCTGCAGCTCCTCAATTCCAGAAAAATAAATGACCTAATCAAAAAATGGGCCAAAGAACTAAACAGACATTTCTCCAAAGAAGACATCCAGATGGCCAACAGACACATGAAAAGATGCTCAACATCACTCATTATCAGAGAAATGCAAATCAGAATCACAATGAAGTACTGTTAAGGGACCAGACCTGAGCTATGACAGGCTCAACAAGCTATACTAGGCCTAAGATTCAGATTCTTGTAAAACCTGAGTCATGATTCCGGGAAACCACACCCTGGGAAAGTCCCTGCTGGCGCCAAACCTGAGCCAATCTGGATAGGGATGCGGGATTTGAAAATCACTTGAGTATGTATGGTTCAGCCAATCATAACCCGCCAGCTGTACTAAGAACCGCCTGTATAAAAGAAGCTGTGATTCAGAGCTTGGGGCTCTCGTCAAGACTCCACTGGGCTGGATGAGACAGGAGCCCTAGTTCGAGCTAGCAATAAAACCCCTTTATGCTTTTGCATTGCTGTGGACGTCTTATTCTCTCAGTTTTGGGGACTCGGACTTTGGGCATAACAGTACCATTACATGCCAGTCAGAATGGCTGCAATCCAAAAGTCTACAAGCAATAAATGCTGGAGAGGGTGTGGAGAAAAGTGAACCCTCTTGCACTGTTGGTGGGAATGTAAACTAGTACAGCCACTATGGAAAACAGTGTGGAGATTCCTTAAAAAACTGGAAATAGAACTGCTTTATGACCCAGCAGTCCCACTGCTGGGCATACATACTGAAGAAACCAGAATTGAAAGAGACACACGTACCCCAATGTTCATTGCAGCACTGTTTATAATAGCCAGGACATGGAAGCAACCTAGATGTCCACCAGCAGACGAATGGATAAGAAAGCTGTAGTATAGATACACAATGGAGTATTACTCAGCCATTAAAAAGAATACATTTGAATCAGTTCTAATGAGGTGGATGAAACTGGAGCCTATTATACAGAGTGAGGTAAGCCAGAAAGAAAAACACCAATACAGTATCAGTTCGGTTCAGTTCAATCGCTCAGTCGTGTCCAACTCTTTGCAACCCCATGAACTGCAACACACCAGGCCTCCCTGTCCATCACCAACTCCCAGAGTGCATTCAAACTCACGTCCATCGAGTCGGTGATGCCATCCAGCCATCTCATTCTCTGTCGTCCCCTTTTCCTCCTTCCCCCAATCCCTCCTAGCATCAGAGTTTTTTCCAATGAGTCAACTCTTCCTATGAGGTGGCCAAAGTACTGGAATTTCAGCTTTAGCATCATTCTTTCTGTCACGCGAGTGTATGTTCTTCGGTTCTTTGTCTCATCACAGCAAAGATTTGGAGCAACGGACATTAAGCCCTTGGTGAGTCACAGCTCTCGGGTCTTGGACAAACCGTGTTATAGCTCTTAGGCAAATCAGTGTTACAGCTCTTGGGAGAGGGGGAGAGAGAGAGGGAGATAGAGAGAAAGAGCACATGCACGTGAGAGAGGAAGAGAGAGAGAGTGCACGCACGTGGGAGAGGAAGAGAGAGAGAGAAAGAGCGCTTTGGCTCCTCCTTTTATATGTTTTCCTCCACCAGGGCCTGCCCTATGCAAATTGGGCTTAGCAAGGAGTGCTGTTTCTTCTACCTGAAGTCTTCACTCCGGTCCTCGGATCTTCCTTTGACCTTCCTTGTCTTTTTAGCCATCGCCATTTTGGACTCCTTTTCCCTATTCTACCTACCTAACATTCCCCCCTCAAGAGATGGGAGGCCCAATTCTTTGGGAATAGGGGTGTCGAGGTCTTTCTGGCTACTTCCTGCTGAGCTTGGGTGGCGAGGGGTATTGGGCCTCCCCCTCTTGCTAGTCTCATGCCTCAGAGTCCTTATAGCGGTGTCCATCTAAGGGTGTGATATTTTTCGTCGTCAGCTGTAGTTTTATATCTTTGTTGAACTGGCACTGTATGTTGTAGCTTGTTGATAGGTGTATTGAGTGTCCTCTTCTGTCTTCTTCCATGGCTTGACTCGTGCATAGTGAATCCAAGAGTCATGTCCTGGTACCTTGACTGCTGGTGGCAGAGGCTTAGCCTCTATGGTCTCAAAATTGGAGACTACTGCATACTCGGCTCTTCTTTTTCCATCCAAGACAAAGCTGCTTCCATCAGTGTTCCAGATTTCCTCAGGACTGGTCAGAGGATCTTCTGACAATCCCTTTCGGGGTTTTGTCCAGTGGTCCAAGGTTTCTTAACCAGAGGTCTTCTGGGATCTGAGACTGGGCCGCGTGAGTTTTCTGCTGAGTTTGTTTTTTGCTGTCCCGGTTTCCAGCACGATGGGCCTTCCCCTGCACTGGATTTTCTTTATGTTCTGCCTCTACCGTGGGAGCTTCGCTGAGTTGGGCTCTGGCTGTGCTTGGCCTCTTCCACGCGGAGGTTGTTTCAGCCAGGTTACATCCAAGTCACGGCACCATAGATGTCATGCGAGTGTATGTTCCTCAGTTCTTTGTCTCCTCACAACAAAGATTTGGAGCAACGGACATTAAAGCCCTCGGCGCGTCACAGCTCTCGGGTCTTGGATAAACCGTGTTATAGCTGTTAGGCAAATCAGTGTTACAGCTCTTGGGAGAGCGGGAGAGAGAGAGGGAGAGAGAGAGAAAGAGCACATGCACGTGGGAGAGGAAGAGAGAGAGAGAAAGAGCGCACGCACGCGAGAGAGGAAGAGAGAGAGCTGGATGCTGATAATTGATAGTTCTTTCTCCAGAGAGGCTGGTGATCTTTGAGTTCTAGTGTCATGTCTCCATGTGGGCTCCACTGGGGCTCCATCCTCTCATCCAGAACCTTACAAACCCTCTTTGAGTCTTAGTTTTAGTCTTCTTAATCCATATGTAAAATACATGCTTCCATTTTCCCCAGATGGAAAACAGGTCCTATTCCCTGTAGGGGAGCAAAATGTGCCATTTCAAAATGTGTCTCTTTGGCATGAGGATTAATTTTAGGCTGAGGAATGTTAAGGAAAAGAAGACTCAATCTCTCTCTAGCTGCCTAAAAGAATTTAGATAAAGGGCTGTTTTGTTACTGATCTGAGCTTGAGTTGCTCACCCAAACCTCAGAGTAGTCAATCTGCTGACACTGGGTTCTGGTGAAGGAAAGTATAGCGCTTATTGCAGGCACCAAGCAAAGAGAATGGATAGCTTATGCTCAAAAGACCTGAACTCCCTGATTGCTTTCAGGGATGGGTTTTTAAAGGCAACACTGCGGGGGAGGGCTGCAGCTTGTGGACTTTCTTCTGATTGATTGGTGGTGAGGTAATAGAGTGTTGTTTTGGGAGTCTTAATCATCAACTTTCTGTTTAAACAGTCTGGACTCTATGAGCTCGTGGTTAGCAGTAGTTACTAACCCCACCTGGGTGGGGTCTTACTTTCTGCAGAACAACTGAAAGATATGCATCCGACCCCGTGATGTTCCTGGGCACCAAAGGCTTTCTGTCCCTTGTTTCTTATTTGTAAGGAAGAGATTCCAGTCTTCATGACCTTCCCTGAGTTCCAAGGGCAGATTTAAACAGGTGCTGGGGAGAAGCCGGGAGGACCCCATGCCTGAAGGGCAGCAGCCAAGAGGAGTTACCCCGCGTCCGAGGTCAAAGGCAGCAGCCTAGAGTGCCAGGTTGCGATGGCGCAGGAATGGCCAAGAGGAGCTACCCTGCATCCGAGGTCAGGGGCGGTGGCCGGGAGGAGCTACCCCACGTCCAAAGAGTGGTGGCTGCGTGGGTGCAGGAGGGCCTAGAGGAGCCATCCCACGTTGAAGGTCAGGAAGGGCAGCAGTGAGGAGATGCCCCTCATCCAAGGTAAGGAGCAGCACCTGTGCTTTGCTGGAGCAGCTGTGCAGAGATACCCCATGCCAAGGTAAGAGAAACCCAAGTAAGATGGTAGGTGTTGCAAGAGGTCATCAGAGGGCATACACACTGAATGCATACTCACAGAAAACTAGTCAATCCAATCACACTAGGACCACAGCCTTGTCTAACTCAATGAGGCTAGGCCATGCCCGTGAGGCAACCCAGGGCGGGGGGGTCATGGTGGAGAGGTCTGACAGAATGTGGTCCACTGGAGAAGGGAATGGCAAACCACTTCACTATTCTTGCCTTGAGAACCCCATGAACAGTATGAAAAGGCAAAATGATAGGATACTGAAAGAGGAACTCCCCAGGTCAGTAGGTGCCCAATATGCTACTGGAGATCAGTGGAGAAATAACTCTAGAAAGAATGAAGGGATGGAGCCAAAGCAAAAACAATACCCAGCTGTGGATATGACTGGTGATAGAAGCAAGGTCCGATGCTGTAAAAAGCAGTATTGCGTAGGAACCTGGAATGTTAGGTCCATGAATCAAGGCAAATTGGAAATGGTCAGACAAAGAGATGGCAAGAGTGAATGTTGACATTCATGGAATCAGTGAACTAAAATGGACTGGAATGGGTGAATTTAACTCAGATGACCATTATATCTACTACTGCGGGCAGAAATCCCTCAGAAGAAATGGAGTAGCCATCATGGTCAACAAAAGAGTCCGAAATGCAGTACTTGGATGCAATCTCAAAAACGACAGAATGATCTCTGTTCAACTCCAAGGCAAACCATTCAATATCGCAGTAATCCAAGTCTATGCCCCAAACAGTAATGCTGAAGAAGCTGAAGTTGAACAGTTCTATGAAGACCTACAAGACCTTTTAGAACTAACACCCAAAAAGATGTCTTTTTCATTATAGGGGACTGAAATGCAAAAGTAGGAAGTCAAGAAACACCTGGAGTAACAGGCAAATTTGGCCTTGGAATATGGAATGAAGCAGGGCAAAGACAACTAGAGTTCTGCCAAGAAAATGCACTGGTCATAGCGAACACCCTCTTCCAGCAACACAAGAGAAGACTTTACACATGGACATCACCAGATGGTCAACACTGAAATCAGATTGATTATATTCTTTGCAGCCAAAGATGGAGAAGTGCTATAGAGGCAACAAAAACAAGACCAGGAGCTGACTGTGGCTTAGATCATGAACTCCTTATTACCAAATTCAGACTCAAATTGAAGAAAGTAGGGAAAACCACTAGACCATTCAGGTATGACCTAAATCAAATCCCTGATGATTATACGGTGGAAGTGAGAAATAGATTTAAGGGCCTAGATCTGAAAGATAGAGTGCTTAATGAACTATGAAATGAGGTTTGTGACATTGTACAGGAGACAGGGATCAAGACCATCCCCATGGAAAAGAAATGCAAAAAGCAAAATGGCTGTCTGGGGAGGCCTTACAAATAGCTGTGAAAAGAGGAGAAGTGAAAAGCAAAGGAGAAAAGGAAAGATATAAGCATCTGAATGCAGAGTTCCAAAGAATAGCAAGAAGAGATAAGAAAGCCTTCTTCAGCGATCAATGCAAAGAAATAGAGGAAAAGAACAGAATGGGAAAGACTAGAGATCTCTTCAAGAAAATTAGAGATACCAAGGGAATGTTTCATGCAAAGATGGGCTCGATAAAGGACAGAAATGGTATGGACTAACAGAAGCAGAAGATATTAAGAAGAGGTGGCAAGAATACACAGAAGAACTGTACAAAAAAGAGCTTCACAACCCAGATAATCATGATGGTGTGATCACTCATCTAGAGCCAGACATCCTGGAATGTGAAGTCAAGTGGGCCTTAGAAAGCATCACTATGAACAAAGCTAGTGGAGGTGATGGCATTCCAGTTGAACTATTTCAAATCCTGAAAGATGATGCTGTGAAATGCTGCACTCAATATGCCAGCAAATTTGGAAAACTCAGCAGTGGCTGCAGGATGGGAAAAGGTCCGTTTTCATTCCAATCCCAAAGAAAGGCAATGCCAAAGAATGCTCAAACTACAGCACAATTGCACTCATCTCACATGCTAGTAAAGCAATGCTCAAAATTCTCCAAGACAGGCTTCAGCAATACATGAACCGTGAACTTCCAGATGGTCAAGCTGGTTTTAGAAAAGGCAGAGGAACCAGAGATCAAATAGCCAACATCCGCTGGATCATGGAAAAAGCAAGAGAGTTCCAGAAAAACATCTATTTCTGCTTTATTGACTATGCCAACGTCTTTGACTGTGTGGATCACAATCAACTGTGGAAAATTCTGAGAGAGATGGGAATACCAAACCACCTGACCTGCCTCTTGAGAAACCTATATTCAGGTCAGAAAGCAACAGTTAGAACTGGACATAGAACAACAGACTGGTTCCAAATAGGAAAAGGAGTATGTCAAGGCTGTATATTGTCATCCTGCTTATTTAACTTATATGCAGAGTACATCATGAGAAACGCTGGACTGGAAGAAACACAAGCTGGAATCCAGATTGCCGGGAGAAATAGCAATCACCTCAGATATGCAGATGATACTACCCTTATGGCAGAAAGTGAAGAGGAACTAAAAAGCCTCTTGATGAATGTGAAAGAGGAGAGTGAAAAAGTTGGCCTAAAGCTCAACATTCAGAAAACGAAGATCATGGCATCTGGTCCCATCACGTCATGGGAAATAGATGGGGAAACAGTGGAAACAGTGTCAGACTTTATTTTTTCAGGCTCCAAAATCACTGCAGATGGTGACTGCAGCCATGAAATTAAAAGATGCTTACTCCTTGGAAGAAAAGTTATGACCAACCTAGATAGCATATTCAAAAGCAGAGATATTACTTTGTCGACTAAGGTCCATCTAGTCAAGGCTATGGTTTTTCCAGGGGTCATGTATGGATATGAAATTTGGACTGTGAAGAAGGCTGAACGCCAAAGAATTGATGCTTTTGAACTGTGGTGTTGGAGAAGACTCTTGAGAGTCCCTTGGACTGCAAGGAGATCCAACCAGTCCATTCCTAAGGAGATCAGCCCTGGGATTTCTTTGGAAGGAATGATGCTAAAGCTGAAACTCCAGTACTTTGGCCACCTCATGTGAAGAGTTGACTCATTGGAAAAGACTTTGATGCTGGGAGGGATTGGGGGCAGGAGAAGAAGGGGACGACAGAGGATGAGATGGCTGGATGGCATCACTGACACATGAACATGAATCTGAGTGAACTCAGGGAGTTGGTGATGGACAGGGAGGCCTGGCGTGCTGCGATTCATGGGGTCGCCAAGAGTCGGACACGACTGAGCGACTGAACTAGTCAGGGAAAGGAGGGGATGCAGAGCCAAAAAAACCATCTGAGGTCAGGTTAAAGAAACTCATCAAGATTCTAAGACCCCCTGAGGTGAGACTAGGAGAGCAGGTCTTGCATACACTCTGATCTTAATCAGCAGCCCCACCCTTGAATGCTTGCTATAAAACTCCTCACCAAATCCTCTCATCCTGGGACACATAGTTTTCCAGGGGAGATGCCTGCTGTGTCCCCCTTGCCTGGCAAAGCAATAAAGCTATTCGTTTCTACTTCGCCAAAAACTCTGTCTCTGAGATTTGATTTAAGGCCGATGCACAGAGGCACAGATTTCAGCATCACCTAGAAAAGAAAATAGGGCTCTTTTTTTTTTTTTTAATCATTGAACTACTTTTTAATCTATCACTACTTTTCTTTCTTGACTGCTTTTCCTTTGTTTCTCCATTCTTTCCTCTCCCTAATAGTTAACTGCTTGAGTCTGCTTTTTGAAACTCAGGAAAGATCTAGGAAACTAAAGCCTTTTTCTATAAACAAGAAATAAGAACACAGGGGTACTTCTGTGCTTGGGAGGACTCCACAGGGTCCTTTTGGTTTCACATCCCAGAATAGAGATATCACCAGAGATATCTGCAAAGAAGATGGGCTAGGCCTGGTGGGGGAAACTACAGGGTGTAGAGATCAGAGTCCCCTCTGTCCCATTGTCTATGCAGGGCTCAGGAAACATTTATTTACCAAACATTTGCTTTTCCATCTCCTTGTGAATTGCCTTCCTCCCCTTTGAAGTCCCAAAACTCTACCCCTAACATCCTCTTTTGTCTTTAGCTGAGATGGTATTTAAGGTAAGGGCTTCAGCCATTTGGGTGAGTTACTCAGTTTCCTTGGGTATCTCCCATGTATTTGTTTAATTTTTTCCTGTTAATCTGTTTCTTTTTAATGCAGTTCTTAGGTCAGCCAGAAAGCCTAAAAGGGTAGAATTGAAATGGAGCAAGACTTTATGGAGGGGCTTCTCAGGTGGCTAAGTGGTGAAGAATCCATCAGCAATGCCAGAGATGTGGGTTCAATCCCTAGGTCAGGATGATCCCCTGAAGAAGAAAATGGCATTCCAATATTCTTGCCTGGGAAATCCCATAGACAGAGGAGCCTGATGGCCTTCAGTCTGTGGGGTTGTAAAGAGTCAAACATGACTTAGTGACCAAACAATAACAACAAGAGACCCTATGGGGCCCTTCTGGGTATAAATCCTTTCTGTGCCCATTTCTTGTTACTGAACCAAACTTGGGTCTGCTAAGCCATGTGCAGTAAAGCTAATCTACCAACACTGGGTTGTGTTTAAGGAGAGTGCAGCATTTATTGTAAAGGCACCAATACAAGGAGAATGAGTGAATAACATTCTAAAATCCCAAACTCTCTGAGACATTTCAGCAAAGCATTTTTAAAGGGCTGGTTGTGGGTCGGGGGTGAGGGCTTGTACGGTGTGTGATCAACTCATGCACAGATTTATATGATTGATTGATGATGAAGTAACAGGGTGGGGGCTCGAATCATCAATCCTTAGGCTCTAGGGGGCCTGAGGGTCATATGCTGATTGTTTCAGGTAGTTGACATCTTCATTTGGTGGGAATTTTCACATCTGTAAAACAACTCAAGAAATGTGCATCAGATTCAGTTATCTTGGTACTTCAGAAAGGAGCTAAAGCAGAGGATGTGGAGGAAGAGTCTTACAGGGTCCTGCTTGGTTACAATGTTTGTAGGAAACAGCCTTCATTCAGTCTCCTTGACCTTGCCTGAGTTCCATAGGCCAGATTAAAACAGCTGCTAATCAGAGAAGGAAGGGAATGCAGAAACAAAGGATTCAAGAAACTAATGCAATGATAAAGCAAGTTCCTCCTCAAGGGATATGCATGACAATATCTTTGAGTTCCTCTGCAGGAATTAGAACCCCCACCCAAGTGGAAGATGGTAACTTCAGGCTTAGCACAAGATTCCTAGAGCAGTGCCCTGGTACCTCATCATGAACTAATCAGAAGAAAGTCTACATATTGTGGAAGATAATGAAGACTCTGACCACCCCACTTCCCCAAATAATTCTCCGTTTAAGAACTTTCATGGGCAAGCAGACTTTTCAGAATTGGTTTTTGGACATGAGTCCACTTTCTCCCCAGATTGCCAGTCTTTTTGAAACCTTTCTTTCCAACCAACATTTGCCTCTCAAGTATTGGCTTTTGAGGGCTGAGTAGCCAAACCTGAGCTCAATAACAGAGGAAAATTTCTCCCCTGACATCACTTAGAGAGGGTCATAGAAGAAGTAGAAACACCTCTCTTGGGTTTGGCTGGGTTGAGAGGAACCAACCTCAAAGTTCAAGTTAGGCCTCGCTCCCTTGCCCCATGCCATCTACCTCAGTGTGTTTCTACAGAATCTTGTTTCTACAGGTACAAGAATAGACAGACAGCTGCCTTGCTGAAACATCAGCTTATTTGTTCCTGTTGCCCTCACAGATTCAGCAGAAGTGTGCTGCTAAAGCTGGCTTTTTGGCACAAATACTTCAGTGTTGTATGTACTTAAGGTTCTATCTGCAAGTTCAGGCATGACCTGGGTGCTTGTCAATTCAGTTCCAGCTCAGCCCTCCTAGGGCTTGGGCTTGTGTTACCTGAAAACTGGATTCGCCTCTTGGTGGGTGTCGTGCCAAAAGACACAACCAAACAAAGACTGGGAGAAGGAAGGATTTATTATTTGTTGCAAATAAGGAGAACACTGGGGATCTTTCCCAAAGCAGTGTTTTCTTGAACAGCAAAGTTTGGGAATTTTTAAGCTAAGTGTACATGCATATTCATGATGGCACTTAGGCGGTCACAGAGTCCAAGCTTAGTTGGTTGAGGTCTTGAGGGTCAAAAAATGTCAACATTGTCATCCTTTAGGTTTGAGCTAATCTTTTGGTTGAGAGCTTCAAGCTTATCATTACCACTGAAACAGAACTGGGAGCCTTTAAAACTGATGTATCATTTTTGCTATTATTACTTTTCTTGCCATGAAAACAGTCTTCTGAAATCTTTTGTTTCCTTCAGTTCAGTTCAGTTCAGTTCAGCCGCTCAGTCTTGTCTGACTCTTTGCGACCCCATGAATAGCAGCACGCCAGGCCTCCCTGTCCATCACCAACTCCCAGAGTTCACTCAGACTCGTGTCCATCGAGTCAGTGATGCCATCCAACCATCTCATTCTCTGTTGTCCCCTTCTCCTCTTGCCCCAAGTCCCTCCCAGCATCAAAGTCTTTTCCAATGAGTCAACTCTTCACATGAGGTGGCCAAAGTACTGGAGCTTCAGCTTTAGCATCATTCCTTCCAAAGAAATCCCAGGGCTGATCTCCTTCAGAATGGACTGGTTGGATCTCCTTGCAGTCCAAGGGACTCTCAAGAGTCTTCTCCAACACTACAGTTCAAAAGCATCAATTCTTCAGCGCTCAGCCTTCTTCACAGTCCAACTCTCACATCCATACATGACCACAGGAAAAACCATAGCCTTAACTAGATGGACCTTAGTCGGCAAAGTAATGTCTCTGCTTTTGATTATGCTATCTAGGTTGGTCATAACTTTTCTTCCAAGAAGTAAGCGTCTTTTAATTTCATGGCTGCAGTCACCATCTGCAGTGATTTTGGAGCCCCCCAAAATAAAGTCTGACACTGTTTCCTTACAATTGTTAATTACTTGAAGGCAATGGCACCTCACTCCAGTACTCTTGCCTGGAAAATCCCATGGATGGAGGAGCCTGGTGGGCTGCAGTCCATGGGGTCGCTAAGAGTCGGACACGACTGAGCGACTTCACTTTCAGTTTCACTTTCCCTTTCACTTTTCAGTTTCATGCACTGGAGAAGGAAATGGCAACCCACTCCAGTGTTCTTGCCTGGAGAATCCCAGGGACGGGGGAGCCTGGTGGGCTGCCGTATATGGGGTTGCACAGAGTCGGACACAAATGAAGCGACTTAGCAGCAGCAGAGAGTTCTTTCAAGGGCAAGCATTGTGGCTGGGCTTAAATCACAAAATGGCTTAGGCCCAGAATGGCTCCTCTTCTATCAAGGAAACCATGCCTGGTTCTCTTTCTCTGGGAACCCCTTACTTATCTGCTTGCTTTTGAGAGAATGAAGTCTTTCTCCCACTCCCTCATATACCCAATCTGCTGATTGAGCAGCTCCATCTGCCCCAGACCATATATTCTGGGATATGTCATTGATAAATTTGGGAACGTTCATTATCCTCACCCAGTACTTTTAGAGAATAAGCCAGGAGATGCTAGAGGAACACTTTGGTCTCTGGATAAAGATGGAAGACTTTTGAGAAAAGGTGAGTTGGCCTTGTTAGCACTGAATAAACTTGCTGGTGATGCACTCAGGAATGGAGTCAAAGCTGGTGAATTTCTGGAAACCCAGGACAAAATATCAGCTTCCCTTTTCCTAGAATTCAAAGCTACGAGATAATAAATGAAGAAATACACTGGGGACTGGACTCATGCCCCCCACATCCCCATTCAAAGGAGGACCTGCTCCCTGTGCTGCTGGGAGTGTTGTCAACATATGGCCCTTCTGGGTACCTTTATAAGAAACAGTCATGTCCAAGAGCACACCCTTCCCAGAGTGGGCCGGGCTCAGTGACAATCAAGGCAGGTATATAAAGACCATCTCAGCTGGGAATGACTCTGACATCAACTACCCAGAGTTGGGCCAAGCTTCATAGGTTAAGGGCACCATCTCCCACAAGGATGCTCTTACTTCAGATATAGCCACAAGTCTGGAGACTTTCCAGTCTTCATGTATGGATGTGAGAGTTGGACTGTGAAGAAAGCTGAGTGCTGAAGAATTGATGCTTTTGAAATGTGGTGTTGGAGAAGACTCTTGAGAGTCCCTTGGATTGCAAGGAGATCCAATCAGTCCATTCTGAAGGAGATCAGCCCTGGGATTTCTTTGGAAGGAATGATGCTGAGGCTGAAACTCCAGTACTTTGGCCACCTCATGCGAAGAGTTGACTCATTGGAAAAGACTGTGATGCTGGGAGGGATTGGAGGCAGGAGGAGAAGGGGATGACAGAGGATGAGATGGCTAGATGGCATCACTGACTCGATGAGCATGAGTCTGAGTGAACTCTGGGAGTTGGTGATGGAGAGGGAGGCCTGGCGTGCTGTGATTCATGGGGTCGCAAAGAGTCGGACACGACTGAGTGACTGAACTAACTAACTAACATGTTACTGAACTGAACTTGGGCCTGCTCACCCAACCCACAGCAAAGCTAATCTACTGACACCAGGTTGTGAAGAAGGAAAGCACAGCATTTATTGTAGGTGCCAAGCAAGGAGAATGGGCAGCACATGCTCAAAAAGACCCAAATTCCCTGATGGCTTTCAGGGGAGGATTTTTTTTCTTTTTTAAAGGCAACAGTTGGGATGAGGGTTGTAGCTCATGGACTTTCTTCTGGTTGGTGGTAAGGTGACAAGGTGGTGTCTTGGAAATCTTAATCATCAATCTTCTGGTTCCAAGCACTCTGGGATCTACATGCTTGTGGTGGGCAAGTAGTCTTTATCCTCCATCTGGGGGAAGGGATCTTAGCTCCTGCAGAGCAACTCAAAGATATGTCAGACTGTTACATATTTCTTTTTCTTTGCTTCTACTTTCCCTCAGTACTTTAGAACTCAGAAGGCCTAGGAGGCTAAAGTTTTTTTCTACAAACAAGAAACAGAAGACATGGATGGGCTTTTGTACCAGGAAGGGCCCTGCAGAGTCTTTTTTGATTTTGATTCCCCATTTTCTTTGATACTCCTCCATCCTGAGGGGAACAGGGACAGGACAAGAAAGGAAATAGAATTTTGGATGGAGAAGTTAATCATAAACAAAGCAGAGGGACTGTTTCACTCAGGCCACTCTCACTTCTGGTTGGCTACAAATTTGGATGTTCCCACTAACCTTGTACTTTTGATAATTTTCTTAGAAAAAAATTACAGAACTCAGGAAAGCTCTATATTTATGGTTAAAGTTTTATTATAGCACTGCTGGTAGGTCACTTCAGTTGTGTCCGACTCTGTGTAACCCCATATATGGCAGCCCACCAGGCTCCCCCATCCCTGGGATTCTCCAGGCAAGAACACTGGAGTAGGTTGCCATTTCCTTCTCCAGTGCATGAAAGTGAAAAGTGAAAGTGAAGTCGCTCAGTCGTGTCTGACTCTTAGCGACCCCATGGACTGCAGCCTACCAGGCTTCTCCATCCATGGGATTTTCCAGGCAAGAGTACTGGAGTGGGGTGCCATCGCCTTCTCCGTATTATAGCACAATGGATACAAATCAGGACCAGCCATAGAGAGAGACACATAACGTAAGGTCTGGGAGCATTCTATAGGTAAAGCTTCCTATTATTAGGACTTGTTACTTTGCAGCACATCAACATAAGACAATACACCAAACTGGTCAGGGAAGTTCCCTTCATTTTTTTAAATTTTTTTATTTTTTTAAATTTTTATTTATTTATTTATTATTGGCTATGCTGAACCTTTATTACTGTGTGTGGGCTTTCTTTAGTTGTGGAGAGTGGGTGCTACTCTCTAGTTGTGGTGAGCAGACTTCTCATTATGGTGGCTTCTCTTGTGGAGCACAGGTTCTAGGCCATGTGATCTTCAGTAGTTGCTCACCATGGGCTCAGTAGTTGCTCACCATGGGCTCAGTGGTTGTGGCTTGCAGGTTCCAGAGCTCAGGCTCAGTAGTTGTGGTGTGTGAGCTTAACTGCCCCACAGCATGTGGGATCTTCCTGGACCAGAGATCCAACTGGTTACCCCAACATTGCAATGTGGATTCTTAACCACTGGACCACTAGGGAAGCCCTCCCCCAGCTTTTGATATCCATGATTTGCAGCAGGGCTTTCTTATGGGGGCATCACTGATTAAATCATTCACCATGTGGCTTAATCTCTAGTTTCCTTCTGCTCCTCCCAGGTCAGGCTCAGACACCCAAATCTCTCAAGCTGGTCTTTCAGGTGAGACCAACTCCCATTAGCATAAGCCATCAGGTGTGGTCTAGGGGACTCACAGTGAATAACAAATCATTCTAATCATTGGAGAAATTCCAAGGGCTTAGAGGCTCACTCTGAGGAACAGGGTACAAAGGCCAGCCAAGTTCTTTGTTGTACACAGCCCAATGCAGTACAAATCTAATGGGCCATTTCCCTTCTAGAATCCCAACTGGGGTGAAGAGGCCACTGGGGCAGGTCTACTTCTTTCCAGTCCTTTCATGTGGCTCCAAGGGCATTCTCAGACAAGCATCCTAGGCACTAATGTCTCAGAGTCAGCTTTTGGGAGAGCTTGAACAGGGGCAGTTAGCTCTGGGAGTGGCTCAAGTGAGTAGGTGATAAGATGAAGTAATGGAATTTGATCACACACTTCCCAGCTGGTCCTAAGCCTCTTATCAATCAGTTCAGTTCAGTTCAGTCACTCAGTAGTGTCCCACTCGTTGTGACCCCATGAATTGCAGCACTCCAGGTCTCCCTGTCCATCACCAACTCCTGGAGTTCACTCAGACTCACGTCCATCGAGTCAGTGATGCCATCCAGCCATCTCATCCTGTCATCCTCTTCTCCTCCTGCCCCCAATCCCTCCCAGCATCAGAGTCTTTTCCAACTAGTCAACTCTTCACATGAGGTGGCCAAAGTACTGGAGTTTCAGCTTTAGCATCATTCCAAAGAAATCCCAGGGTTCATCTCCTTCAGAATGGACTAGTTGTATCTCCTTGCAGTCCAAGGGACTCCCAAGAGTCTTCTCCAACACCACAGTTCAAAAGCATCAATTCTGCGGTGGTCAGCCTTCTTCACAGTCCAACTCTCACATCCATACATGACCCCTGGAAAAACCATAGCCTTGACTAGATGGACCTTAGTCGGCAAAGTAATGTCTCTGCTTTTGAATATGCTATCTAGGTTGGTCATAACTTTTCTTCCAAGGAGTAAGCGTCTTTTAATTTCATGGCTGCAGTCACAATCTGCAGTGATTTTGGAGCCCCCCAAAATAAAGCCTGACACTGTTTCCACTGTTTCCCCATCTATTTCCCATGAAGCGATGGGACCAGATGCCATGATCTTCATTTTCTGAATATTGAGTTTTAAGCCAACTTTTTTGCTCTCCTCTTTCACTTTCATCAAGAGGCTTTTTAGTTCTTCTTCACTTTCTGCCATAAGGGTGGTGTCATCTGCATATCTGAGGTGATTGATATCTCTCCCGGCAATCTTGATTCCAGCTTGTGTTTCTTCCAGTCCAGCGTTTCTCATGATGTACTCTGCACAGAAGTTAAATAAGCAGGATGACAATATACAGCCTTGACATACTCCTTTTCCTATTTGGAACCAGTCTGTTGTTCCATGTCCAGTTCTAACTGTTGCTTTCTGACCTCCATACAGATTTCTCAAGAGGCAGGTCAGGTGGTCTGGTATTCCCATCTCTTTCTGAATTTTCCACAGTTGATTGTGATCCACACAGTCAAAGGCTTTGGCATAGTCAATAAAGCAGAAATAGATGTTTTTCTGGAATTCTCTTGCTTTTTCCATGATCCTGCTGATGTTGGCAATTTGATCTCTGGTTCCTCTGCCTTTTCTAAAACCACCTTGAACATCTGGAAGTTCACGGTTCACGTATTGCTGAAGCCTGTCTTGGAGAATTTTGAGCATTACTTTACTAGCGTGTGAGGTGAGTGTAATTGTGTGGTAGTTTTGAGCATTCTTTGGCATTGCCTTTCTTTGGGATTGGAATGAAAATGGACCTTTTCCAGTCTTGTGGCCACTGCTGAGTTTTCCAAATTTGCTGGCATATTGAGTGCAGCACTTTCACAGCATCATCTTTCAGGATTTGAAACAGCTCAACTGGAATTCCATCACCTCCACTAGCTTTGTTCATAGTGATGCTTTCTAAGACCCACTTGACTTCACATTCCAGGATGACTGGCTCTAGATGAGTGATCACACCATCGTGGTTATCTGGGTCATGAAGATCTTTTTTGTACAGTTCTTCTGTGTATTCTTGCCACCTCTTCTTCATATCTTCTGCTTCTGTTAGGTCCATACCATTTCTGTCCTTTATCAAGCCCATCTTTGCATGAAATATTCCCTTGGTATCTCTAATTTTCTTGAAGAGATCTCTAGTCTTTCCCATTCTGTGGGTAAAGCAAGGATAAGTGCTAGCACAAGAATGTTGTCCAGTTGTTACAACTTTCACTCATGGTGAGTCAGTGTTCTAGTGGAAGGTATTATACTGGGGTGAAGTTTCAGGAGTTTGAAAGTAGCAAAGATAATAATGACTGTAAGGACAATGTGATGAATGGTTGTTGTTGAATTCTATTGAAAACTATAACTTCTAGAAAACAATAAAAAAAAAGGCCAGGTGTGAAATTCAGAGGGCATCTTTGGTGCCTTATAAAGAGGTCTCAACTTCTGAAGCAGGAAGGCAGTAGATATTGAGGCTCTGTGTCAGAATTTATTCATCAGAGTCCTGACCTTGAAAGAAGCTAAATTCCAACTGAGGCAGTGCTGCTCTGCCAAGGTCAGGGCTTTGGCTTAGAAAGAATGGGATCCTGACACATAGATGGGACAACTGGGTTTATACTCCTTCAAATCTTGAATTTGAAGATTCCATCATGCTGTCTGAGCCTGCAAATTGAGTTATCTCTCCCTTAAGAGCCAGCCCTGGTCCTCTAGGGGCTTATGGGATATTTGATCTATCAACACAGGATCAAATGCAACACTGTGTCCAACCAGGGCACCCACTTTACATCAAAGGAGATACAGGAGCAGACCTGTAACCATGGGGTTCACTGGTGATGTCACAGACCACCACCCCTAAGTTTGCTGACATGGTTGAGGATTGGAAGGATGAGCATAGCTTCAGTGTCAGCTTGGAGGCAATACTTTATGAGGACAGGGTTTCATCTTCTGGTGAATCAAGGCCCTTATGTGATTCCGTGTGCTTCGTACCCAGGTGACATTTGATACTCCCTTCCCCAAGTGTGTCAGCAAATGGACAAGGGCAGCAACTCAGGTCTGAGAGGGGCTGGTGACCTGAGTCTCAGATGGGTCATGCCTCCAGGTAACCCACTAAGATTACCTGGTGGGTTAATCTTGATATATTATCTGAGGAGGAGGACAATCCAGAATGGAGGGTGGAGGCGGGGTGTGACAAGTATCAAGGGCAACCCTGAAAACATCTGAAACCTCTGTCAGAGTCTCTTATCTTTATGAGAGGAACCTAGTACCTTCACCAGCTGAAACCAGCTGAGGCATGGAATCTCACATATCTGAACGTGCTCAGAGAAATATTTTAGTGGAGTCCATTGCTCCTGTGTTGCCCAAAACAACTTGAGAAACCAAAATGAGAGCCTCCCTCCCCTTGCAACTGTCCACAGGTCCATATCCTGGATCTTTTGCTTCTAGAAGCACTGAGATAGGGTCCCTATAATGTTTTATATTCATCTCAGGGGCCAGGACAAGGCCATTCCCCATGGCACTAAGATCTTTAGTAGATGAATATAATGGTGACCACAACTGTGACAGCAAAGTCTTGCTGGGAACCACTGGACAAATAATGGGCTCTGGAGGAGATAAGAGAAAGGAGGGACCCTGCTCCAGAAGGGCTCTCTAGGATTCAGAAGGCGAGTAGAACTTCTGGGCTCTGGTTTGGGGAGAAGGGGCCTGGGGAAGGCACTGTGGGTAGGAGGCCATGCCCAGGAAAGACCAAGTGGTACAAAGGGCACTGATTGGTCAGCAGAGGAGAAAGGAGATGGGCCCAAGTGGGGTGAGGAGGAGCAGGAGGGGGACAGCAAGGGCCAGGGAATGGGGTGGGCTGTGGGGCCTGAGCTGTGGTCATGGTGGCCCAAAGATCTGGGCCTACAGGGGGCCAGCTGTGACCTCAGCACTCCCCTCCCTCATGTCTGGTGCTGTCATTAGCTCCTGGCCTGACTGCCCTCCAAACTATTTTATGCCTGCTCTTTGCTCCACTTTCTCCGAGTCATGTGGGCATCTCTTTATGCTCAGGCCTCATCTTCTACCAGCTCACTCCTGAGGGAACTCAGAAACTCTCTGCAAGAGTCCCACCCCAGCCCCCCTACCCACAGACCTGCCTTCATCCGCATGCCCAGTCTGCCAACTGTACAGACTTAGCTTAGCTGAACCTGGAAATCAAACCTGCCTTTCTCTCTAAAATGAACCCTTCAGACTGTCAGTTTATTTTATTATTTTTTTTTAGCCTCTCAAGCTAGAAGCTTTTGACATTTTTTCCCTCCAATGCTTCATCCAAACTGTCACAGCAATCCTGAAGCTTCCTCATTAGGTATTTTTCTTGACATTTTTCATTCCCTTTTGTACCAGACATACTATGCCCCAGGTTATCTGAACTCTAGGAAATCTGTCAGAAACTCGGTATGGATCCTAGGAATCTGTATTTCTAGTACATTTCTAGGTAATTCACCTTATACCAATCAAGACAAGTCTCTGTTGCAGAGGGAACATAATCAGAGTGGATTAGGTTATGCTCCTGTAACAAATTAATGCTGCAATCCCAGTGGCTTAACATAATGTTACTCACAAATCCTCCTCCTTTTGTAGCTGCACCATCGGGAACATGTGGTCCCCAAAAAGGTTGCAACTGTGAAGGAATGCGTTGAAGGGATGTTTCTAAGGGACAGGCCTGGAAGTGACTAGAACTGAGTTGCAAAGGAGGCTGGGAAGAAAGTTCCCAGGAAGAGGGGAGAGTCCTTGCTGCAGCTGGTCTCCAGGGCTTGTCTGTGTTTCTTCTTCTTCATGACTGTGGTCGTCTCAGGTCCCTGTCAGCCCAGGTGACTTGATTGTTTTCACAGAAGTCCCACAATACTCTCTACACTCACACCAACTGTAAGGAGTCTGTGTTCTTAGCGCTAAAAGTGTAGGACTCAGCTCTCATCTCGAGCAGCACCAGGGTCTAGCTGCACTCACCTTACCGTAGCCCCTGGTCTTCTTTCAGCTGCTTGGTTTATTCCAGGATGCTCAGGATCTCCCCCTCAAGTTTTCTGGAATTTCCAGTAAAGGGAAAAAATAAAACTTTCCAGGAGTTGCCTGAAGGAAAATCGTCTGACACTGACTAGCTCTAGAAGATGAACTGAGATAAAACAAAGAAGAGCTTAGGAATGTGGACCAAAATGCTGTGGTATAAACAACCGTTTCTGAACTGTGGCTCCACCTTGGCTGTTAAAGTACAAGAATCTGTGAATATCCAGAATCATTATTCATGGTCTTTAGGAAGGCAGCACGACACGGATGTGGAGGGTGGGGTTACCGTGTAGCTAGCTTGCCTGGGTTTGAATTGCTTCTTGCTAATCGCAAGTCTTAGGAAAGTTACTTCATCTTGCTGAACCTTAGTGTTCTCCTCTGTCACAAGGAAGAAATATGCACATCCATTTCCTTAACTGTGATGAGTATTAAACTCAGTGATCCCTGTACCTGGCTTATTGTGGAGGAGTAAAAGAATATGCTAACCCTTGTTGTCTACCCTTAAACTCAAGCCTCTTGGCTTTTATTTTGGATAGATAATCTGTAGGTGTAGATTTCAACAGATTTAGAATACTTATCCTAAAAAATATACTCTGCCAATTCCCGTGGAAATCCTATAATAAAGGGATGTGGGTGGGAGAATGAAGCTCCTTGACAAGCATGAGGGGGACCGTTGATCTCCTTTGCTGCATATCAGTAATCTCCACTTGTCAAGTGACAGGCATCTTGTGAGACAAGATATTTGAAAAGTCATATGAACAGCTTGGGGCTTGCCTGGTAGCTCAGCTGGTAAAGAATAGCCCTGCAATGTGGGAGACCTGGGTTCAATCCCTGGGTTGGGAAGATCCCCTGGAGGAGGGCATGGCAACCCACTCCAGTATTCTTGCCTGGAGAATCCCCATGGACAGAGGAGCCTGGTGGGCTACAGTCCATGGGGTCACAAAGAGTCAGACACGACTGAGCGACTAAGCACAGCACAGCACATGAAGAGCTTATGTGAAGGGATGGTGCTCCTCAGGTTGTTCCCACTTGCAAGGTCCTCCACTTTGGCTAGATTTGGGGATGTGGCCTAGGCCTGCCCCCTTTGCTTTTGAGAAATGGATAAGTTAGGAGCAGGGGTTGGCGGGGGTGGGGAGGTGGGGGGTTCTGTGGGGATCTGAGTCACTGTTGCCTGGCCTTGTGTGTTTCCCCTTTCTTCTCTGAGACCCCAGATGATGGGAACAGCAAGGGAAGGTGAAATTAAGAAAATTAAGGAGCTTGTACGCCAGATCTGAAAGTACATTGTTTGACAGCGGGGTGTCCTGTCCTTGAAGGGCTCAGGGGGCTTTCCTTGCAGGCTTTGTTATTTTATAAAGGCAATGTGGGTGGGGGGATGAAAGTGGAGGTGTCATACATGAACCATATTCTGAGGAAACTGGAGTTTGGGTATAGCAATGGGGAAGATTCTTGGAGTAAATGTTTTACCATAAAATAAATATTGGCTGAATTATTTTCCTTCCCAGGGCTAGGATAGAACATAGTATGCAGAGATTGCTTCTGAGGGACCTGTAGAATAATGTGAGAAAACTTTTCAGATCACTAGCTCAACATTTCTCAAAAAAAAAATTTTTTTTGGTTGCTATTAATCAAAGGTTTTCTAAGACTTTATTTATTAATTAACTTTCCAGTTTCCCAAATCACATTTCTTAATATTTTAAAATTAAAGTTAGCCAAGGGCAGTTTTGCTTTCAGTAAAATCAGAATTTACCAGCTTAGTTCAACCCTACCTAATTCCAAATGGCTGCTAGTATATATTTTCTCCTTTCAATTATGCTTTCACTCTCCATTCTGATTATTGCAGGTTATGCAAATCAAGCTGGAGAAGAGATTTAATTCAATCAGCTGTGGGTCTGCTGCCACTGATTTGAATATTAGCTGTTTCGTCTATATGTAAATGACTGGAGAGAAGGCAACTTGTTGCTATGCACTGTGACCAATCCTGATGCCATAACTTTGTGTCAGATCTCAAGGTCAAGCTCAAAGTTGAATTGATTGTGGGAGGATGTTTGGGGACCCTGGAGCAAGACACTCCACCTCAGGTCTGTGCTTGGGATGGTTTTAAAAGACCCTGATTTTTTTGACACTATCAGGAAGACCTCCTCCTCTTGTCCATTATTTATGATTCTCAGAAAGATGGGGGGAGAGACAGAGAGAAGGATTGCTTCTGTTTACTGAGAATTTTTTCCATTCACTCAAACGAAGCAGCATTCTTCACATACCAGGTTGAGAAAGGCAGCTAAGGTATCTATCCCTGAGGAAAAATAGAATATTTGGAGCTGTTAGCAAGCTGGGAGGGAGAGAGCCTTGCTCCAAATCTCACAAACGACCAAGCACAGAGAAATTAATAACACAGAGTGAATCCTTAGCCAAGAGGGGAACAGAGGACAAACTAACAAAGAAGGTTCTTCCAGGCCTTGCCTCTGGCTGCCCATGAGTCTTTGAAGTGCTAACATTGCTTTTCGGTGGGGAAAAAGAAAAGAGGGGGACAGCAGGGTTATAAAAATGCTATTTGTTTATCTGGAAGGTGCTAAACCAGTTTCCAGGCACAGATGTTGTTTTGCTTTAGAAAGCTGGAGATGTGTTCTTCAAAGGAACACTGACCCAATCCTGAGCTGATTCTTCCTCTTCCTCTTCTTTTACCCCTCCCACTAAACTAGGTCAGGGAGAGAGTTTCATATTTTGTTGTTGTTAGACTGCCAGCTCAGAAGCGAGATGATTGGCTGAGACCCAGAGCTTGACAATTAAAGTTAAATACAGGCAGCTGGCTGGGTTTTGATTAAAAGCCATAATCAAGAAATCTGGCAATCTGGAATTGTGTGATGGCTGAAGTCTGTGTTTTTTTTTTTTCTTTCTGTTTTTGTTTTTAACCCCATGTGCACAATGACTAATCTTTCTGGGCTTTTTTCTTTACTGTCACTACAAATTTTCAGGTTTAAAAACTGACAGAAATCTTAAAATCATGTGAGTTTCCTTGTTTCTGAAATAGCTGAAGACTGCTGTGTTGCTGTCCATGTGATCTGGAGTTTCTGCTCTATTTGATGAAAATGAAAACACCAAAGACACAAATCAGTTTGTTAGCACAGTGTTTAATTATTCTTTTTTTCCTACTCAATTAATTACTTATAAATGGGAAATAAAAACTACTCAGATCAACTCCTTTTATTGGTGCGGCTATTCTGGACTCAGTTATTTCGTTGCTTCTAGGGCCACCTTGTGGAAGATAACTGTTATTTTGAATATGGCAGTCAAGAATGGATTCATTTAGAAAGCGTAGTATACTGTCCATGTGACTTCTTGGTATAAAATCTAAGTAGAATGATTACTTAGTTTCTATCAGAAAATACCCTATAACAAAGAAAACTAGTTGTGGTGAATATGAAAATGTGTATGCTAAGTTGCTTCAGTCGTGTCCGACTCTGTGTGACCCCAGAGATGGCAGCCCACCAGGCTCCACCGTCCCTGGGATTCTCCAGGCAAGAACACTGGAGTGGGTTGCCATTTCCCTCTCCAATGCATGAAAGTGAAAGTGAAGTTGCTCAGTCGTGTCTGACTCCTAGCAACCCCATGGACTACAACCTACCAGGCTCCTCCATCCATGGGATTTGCCAGGCAACAGTACTGGAGAGGGTTGCCATTACCTTCTCCCAAATGAAAATATGTATACCACTATGAAATACATGAAGAAAGTTCAGATTTTGTAGTTCACATAAATCATCTGCATTTTCTTACAAGTCCTCAGGTGTTAGTGGGGTGGAGACTTGGGATTGTCTACATTTCCCAACTATGTCAAGATTTCAGATTTCTTCTCCCTGCTGAACTTGGGGTGCTGAGGAAGGGGAACTTTGGGCTCTGGGTCAGTAGCATCACATCTTCTATTTGCAAATGGGCTAAACCATTTTCTGGACATCAGCGTGGAGTCTGCCTTGAGCAGCTGGTCCCTTCTGGCTTTCTGGTATCATGTTGGGGATGGATCATGAGTCACTGTGCTTCATAGACTCCAAGGCTCCTTCATCATGACTTCAGCTGGCACAGGCCCTCTTGTATCTTCTGAGTCTCTCTACTGGGGAAGGGACAAAGTTCTGGAACTTCTGCAGACCATGCAGAGCTCTAGGGCATCAGTAACATGTTCTTAGGCTATCTACACAGATGCCTTTTCTACCAGGGTTAGCCATGTGGATTGGATGTGGTGCCACATCAAAGACCACTTCCTAAAGACATACCTGGGAGTTGTCTGGTTTCTCACATCTTCCCCATGGTGGGAGTGAAGAATAGATATTGAGAACAGTGGCAACTCTGATCCTTTCACTTTAGTTTTTTTTTTTTTTTCATTTCTTCCTTTCTGAGTTCCATTGAGGCTAGAAGAAGAAGGTTCTTCTCCGTTCTGTATATCAAGGATTTCCCTATCACCACCTCTGGCATTATTTATCCTATGATTTACAGCAAAACTGTAGAATCAATTTGGCAAGCTTGACTCAGACACTCACAGAATTGTCAAAACTATCATATTTGTAGGGGTTCAAAAGTAAAATTTTTGGAGTCAAAGCTGAAAATTAACTCTTTTCCTTGTGTGCATTTTGGACTTAATTATTCTGATTTCTCTTAGAAGCAAATGGATATTTCTGGCAGAATGGGGAAAGAACAGAAACTTGGAAATGTGAATTGAAAGACACATCAATATCTTTCAATAAAATGTTGTCTTCTTTCCATTGTTATTATTAGTTCTAAAAATGTGACCAAAGATTCAGTAAAAACTTGGAAAGCAGAGTATAGCATCTATAATTACTTCTTCTTAATATTTCTTCCCTGATTTGACCAAACTCAAATGGGTTGATATTTGGTTTTGCATTGACAGTCTTCTTAGGAAGAGGTAGAAGCAAGATAGGAGAAGCTGGTGAATTTTAATAGGGATCCAATCTCCCATAACAAAGAGGTGAATCTTGGCATAGACAGTTTTCTTGCCAATCCAATCCCTCCTCCAAAGCAGTATTAGCCTTCTAAACAAAAGCACTTTTATTGTTTATTCTTCTAAAAAACCTCCACTATTCCTCAGCAACTATAAATTGAAATTCAAACTTTCAAGGTCCTTCTTTATGGAAATCTTTTTTTTTTTTTAATTAATTTATTTGGCTTTACCAGGTCTTAGTTGTGGCATGCAGGATTACTAGCTGCCATGTATGGGATCTTTAGTTGCAGCATGTGGGATCTGGTTCCTTGTCCAAGGATCAAACCCAGGTCCCCTTCATAGGGAGCATGGAGTCTTAGCCACTGGACCACCTGGGAAGTCACTCAAGGTCCCTGCTTACCTCTGCAGATGTACCTTCCACTACTCTCTAGTAGATTGCTTGCATGCAGAGAAACTCTTTTCTATCTATGTCAGCCTGACAGCCGGTGTCCCTTTCTTCTACTGCACCCTGAACATCTTTTTTTTTTTAATGCTATTTATATTTGATTCATTCTTTCAGACCAATTCAGATCTCTTCTCATCTGTGAAACTGTCCCAAATTCGTCAAACTCTCCCTTCTTTCCTTTTCTTAGGCCAGTGATTTATAACCTGAAGTGAGCATCAGAGTTACCTGGCTTGTATTTTCTATGCATGTTGTAGCCTCAAACTCAGAGAATTAATTCACTTGTTCTGAGCTCAGGTCTACATGGTTCTGAGAATGTCCCTATTTAAGAATAAGGCTGAAGTTTAATGTCTATCCTCCTCTAGTTCATTTCACTCAGCACTTAACAGCTATTGCTTTGTCCTGTCAGTTACCCCTTTGCGTATAACTTGGTGCCTGGGTAGGGTCTGAGATCAACTGTTAAACCATCAGGCTGATGGTCCACACTTTCCCCCAGATTCCTCCACATGCCTTGACACAGCAGCCTTCTGCTTGTTCATGGAAGGCTCTAGAAATTCCGGGATGTTAAGAAATACTATTACTCCTACTTTCCTTGATTTACACCATGGACAAGGACAGGGGCTTTTTCTACTGTTGGAGTTCAGACATAGAAAGCCCCTGGTGGTCTGTGTGATAAAGCTGTAACAGGTAGGAGCCAATTTTAACTCCATGTTGGATCTGTTTCTTTGACCTTTGCTTTTCACTGTTTTTGTTATTATATTCATACATAATGGCCTGCCTCAGGGAAACCTGCCCCTCTGCTTGAGTATTAAATTGAAGTGCGTTTGTTCAGCTCACAGGGAGATAATCTGACCCTACCACCTATAAATTGCTGCAGAAAAGAAGAAACTAATACATCCCTTCCTATTTTGTGAGATAAATGGCCTTTTAACTTTACTTCTTCACTTCTTCTCCCTCTCAGTCTATAAAAGAAACTGGCATCCGGACTCTAGAAGATAGTTCTCTTTTGGAGACATTAGTCTGCCATCTTCTTGGTTACCAGCTAACCAAATAAAGTTGTATTCCTTGCCTCAACAACTTGTCTCTCAGTTTACTGGCCTGTAGTGTGGCAAGTAGAGTGAGCTTGGACATGGTAACAGCCAAATTCCTGAAAGAAAGAAATTACCACAAAGGAGGTAGAAGTACTAATTCATTAAACCCACATTTATTGAACATCTATTATTTGCCAGACTGTGCATTGGAGGTATATGATAAATAAACAGACAAGCTATATATTCTTTGGAAGGACTGATGCTAAAGCTGAAGCTCCAATACTCTAGCCACCTGATGTGAAGAACTGACTGATTAGAAAAGACCCTGATGCTGGGAAAGATTGAAGGCAGGAGAAGGGGGCAACAGAGGACGAGATGGTTGGATGGCATCACTGACTCAATGAACATGAGTCTGAGCAAGCTCGGGGAGATGATGAAGGGCAGGGAAGCCTGGCATGCTGCAGTCCATGGGGTCACAAAGAACTGGACATGACTGAGTGACTGAACAACAACATTCCTCCTCATTTCAGTAGGGGCAGCAGAGGGGACGGACAGTAAAGATATGGATCAGTGAGTATATAGTTCAGAGAGGGACAGGAGCTCTGAATAAAGGCAGGTGCCCCAGGGCATCTGAACCAGCAGGGCAAAAAAGAGTGGGTCTCATTCTGCATGGGCTATACCTCTCTGCATGCTGGGGCAGCCCCAGACATCACCCCTTCCTGGGCCTGCAGCCTCACTCCAGAATTGCTGGGAGGACAGATGTAGGCTATGAAGGAAAAGACAGTGTTACTAGAGACCAAATAAGGGGGCTGTGTGACCCTTCTCCCAGTGCAGGAGAGAAGGTTGACAGAGGTCAGCTGTCAAAGGGATATAGGCAGGGATGTGGACACAGGCTTGCAGGTTAGAGTCTGGAGGTAATCATAGCAGTGTGGGCCAAGACTCAGGATAAGAAAGTGACAACAGGCACCAGGATAGAGGGCTGGTGGGCAGCGAGGACTCAAACAGGGGAACTGCAGAGCTCCCTGTAAAAGCACTTCCTCTGCTCCCACCCAGTCAGAATCCTAACGGGAAAGATATCTTATAACAGTCTCTGGATCCTCAAGTCCCTTACAAATTCAGTCCTCAGGACTCATGTAGATGCTCTCAGAAATAGCAGACAGAGTTAATTGGCCAGTGGAAGGTCAGAGTAGGGGATGGCTGTGTGAGTGTAAGTGGATGGCTAAGCTGTGCACACTCACCTCTGAAATCTAGTCTACTCTTTCAGCTGTCTTTTGCAAGAACTTTGAGGCCAAGAATTCTTTTACATTCAGCACTAATCAGGGTCTCTCAGAGTTAGAAGTAGAAACTCAGCAAATATTTATTGGTTATCATTTGACTATTTTGATCTGGGGCTTTGTTTTTTATTTTTCTGTCACTAAGGAAGCATTAAAATAAAGCCTGACTGATGTGAATTGGATTGACATGGGTGAATCAGCAGTTGATGACATTTAGATTTTTTTCTTCCTGATCCTCCTGCAAGTATGATTTGGATCATTTGCAATTATATTCAAGGAAGAATTAAGTGATTATGTGATGCAAATGAGATTAAAATAATGCTCTTTGGGATCAAATGCACACAACTGCTTAATTGCTGGAGACTTGCCTAAAGTTTCAATTTTTTATTGCTGAATAACAAACTCCTTTAAAATTTAGTGTTTTAAAAGCTGTTTCATTATCTTTCCCAATTTTATAGATTGACTAGGCTCACTTAGAAGAAGCTTCTATTGTATATGATTATGGCTGGGGCTGCAGTCATTTGGGGGCTTGACATGTCCCATTGGTTCATTCACAGAGCTAGCCATGTGCTGACTGTGAAAACTCAGCTAGGACTGTTGACTGAATGTCTTAGTTCTCTTCATGTGGACATATTTGTATGCAACTTGGGCTTCCTCACAGCATGGCAGCTTGGTTCCAGAAAAAGGCAAGCAAGAGAAAGGAAGCAAACGTTGCCAGTCCTGTTAAGACTAAACTCACTTTTACCATGTTCTGTTGGTCAAAGTAGTTATGGGCCAGCCCACATTTTAAAGGAGGGAAAATGGGAGGGAGGTTTAAGAGGGAGAGTACATAGGTATACCTATGGCTGATTTATGTTGATGATTGGGAGAAACCAATACAATACTATGAAGCAATTATCCTTCAATTAAAAATAAATAAATTTTTTAGAAAAGAGGAAGGTAAATAATCTCTACTCCATGTGAGAATGACACATATGTACAAGAAGTTTCCATCTTTGGAAACTATCTACCATGTTTGCCCTCTGGCCACCACAATTCATATCTCCCTCCATGTGCAAAATATATGCACAGTTAGCCTTAAGCTATTAGCTCAAAGTCCATGATCTCTCTATCTAAATCAGGTTCAGTTATGAATGGGGGGTCACTGAGTGCAGCTTCTCTGATATGGCTCCTTGGTACAGAATTCTATAAATTGAAAAGACATTATCTTGTCTAATCACATTCAACATACAATGTGAGAAAGGGGCAATTATAACTGCAGCAACTGGTGTATAACTTTCACTAATCCATAATAAATCTGAAATCCAGTCACACATGTGTTAGCAGGTATTAAAAATATTTTTTTAATAAAAAAAAAAAGGCTTTTGTTCTCCTCCTGGGGGAGAGGTTTGCTATGGCTCAACTCTTCAAATCATACTTTCATTTCCATTAAGAAATTACCTATGCTTGCAGCTAAGTAGTTTTCTCAGCCTATTTCCTTAGCATAAGAAGTTAGAGGTTCTGAGCACCAAATAATTGATTCTTTTGAATTGTGATGCTGGAGAAGACTCTTGAGAGACCCTTGGACTACAAGGAGATCCAATCAGTCCATCCTAAAGGAAATCAGTCCTGAATATTCATTGGAAGGACTGATGCTGAAGCTGAAACTCCAATACTTTGGCCATTTGATGTGAAAAGCTGACTCATTGCAAAAGATCCTGATGCTAGGAAAGATTGAAGGCAAGAGGAGAAGGGGGCGACAGAGGATGAGTTGGTTGGATAGCATCACCGACTCAATGGACATGAATTTGAGCAAACTCCGGGAGACAGTGAAGGCCAGGGAAACCCGGCATGCTGCAGTCCACGGGGTCTCAAGAAGCTGGACATGATTTAGTGACTGAACAACAGTGAGGTCTTAGAAAGGGCTTACAACTGCATTTTTGCTTTCAACTTTACTGTGAGACCATATTCTACTTGTGGAAACCTAGACTTAATTTTTGCCTTGAGGTCATTTCTTCTGAGAACATTCTGTTGGGTCCTGAGTCTCTATGTGTTTTGTAAATGCTGCTCTCCAAGAGTCCTATTTGAGGGAGTTTCATCTCTCTTTTTTCTCAAATTTTCTCAGAGGCAACTAAAGAAAAACTAGTTGTCACTCAGTTTTCGGCCCAGAAATCTCTTTGACCGGTGCATATACTTATCAACTACTCTTTCTAGCCTCAACATCACTATGGAAAAGGTTGCCCAAATTTGACAGTATTGCCGAACTTTCTGCCTATATGTGACATCGGTTGCCTTTTCTTTAGCCTCCAGTGACACTTTCCTCGCTCCCTCTCCTTCAGGCCCCGTTAGTGGTTTCTCTGAGGTCCTCCTGGCTCCTGCTTGCTGTCCAGTTCCAAAGCCAAAGCCGCATATTTTAGGTTTCTATTACCACAGTACTCACTTCTGGATATCAAATTTTGTTTTAGTTATCCAATGCTGCAGAATAAACCCTAAACAAAATAAACCTCAAAACTTTGTGGCTTAAAACAGCATCCATTTAATTATCTCTCATAATTCTGTAGGTTGAGTGGACTCAGCTGGGTGGGGTTGCTCCCTCTGATGTCGGCTGGGCTGTGGTCATCTGAGGGCTCTCTGGGATGCAGATCCGAGGTGGCTAAGTCACATGCCTGGCAGCTGGTCCTGGCTATTGATGGGAGCTTGGCTAGGCCTCCTGACCAGAGACTTCGCTTGTCATTCCTTTGGGCTTCAACATGTAGCTACTCAGGCCTTCTCAAAATTTGGGGCCTAAGTTCCAAGAATGAGTGCTCCACAAGGAAGAAGGTAGGAACTGCTAGCTTTAGGTCTGGATTTGAAATTCACTTCTGACATATTTTAATCAGTCAGAGCAAGAGGGCAACCCAGAGTCAAAGGGAGAGGAAAACAAAACAAAACAAAACAAACATTTCACCTCAGTGAAATGGTATGTGCATACCAGCAGGGGTGACCTTTGGGGACTACCAAATGGCAGCTTCCCAGGTGGCACCGTGGTAAAGAATCCCTGTTCGATCCCTGCGTGGTGAAGATCCCCTGGAGAAGGAAATGGCAACTGGCTCCAGTACTCTTGCCTGGCAAATTCCATGGACAGAGGAGCCTGGTGGGCTACAGTCCATGGAGTTGCAAAGAGTTGGATATGACTGAGTGTACATGCATGCAAGAAGAAGAGCTGGGGAGTAACGATTGCCTCTTGTAACAATCAGTGACATTGAACCAGGTGCTACTTTTCTTTTGTGGAGACGATAGACCTCACATTTCTAGAACCTCCCAATAATTTTCCCCTCTGACTCAACCTGCACACTGAAGGGTTATTGATACTTCCTATTCAAACAATTGATATTTTGCTTTATCTACTAAGAATCCAGTGTAAGAAAAATTTATCTGATGCTTCCTTCTGTTGGGCAAGCAACTCTTGATAAAAAGTTGGAAAAACAGGAATTGAGTCTTGAAGCAAGTTTTAATTTAGTATTAATGTGTAGTATAAAGAGTCACCACAGCCTTTTTGCAAATATGATTTTTGTAAACTTGCAAATTCTCTAACTGCTTATGACCTGAGTAATAGAATGTCCATAAGAAAATCAGTTCAGTTCCGTTGCTCAGTCGTGTCCGTCTCTTTGCGACCCCATGGACTGCAGCATGCCAGGCCTCCCTGTCCATCACCAACTGCCAGAGTCCATTGAGTCAGTGATGAGCTCTCCCTAAAGATAAAGAGGAGAAAATAACTCCTAATTAATTTGTTTTGATGTATATCTTTAAACACACACACACACAGTTCAGAATGACATGAAATGGAAACTCTCTCTCTGCTCACTCCTTATCCTCTTCAAAAATTCAACACCACTTTCTGAGATGACAGTGTGTGCTGACAGGTGGTTGCTGTTGTAAATAGATTTAATATATTTATCCCTCTTTCTTGATTGGTAAGTTTAAACAGTATTTACCGTGTTCTCACTAGAAAGCAATTTTACCGTAATTTTATCATTTGTCAGAAACAAGTTGAGGTTTCCTAAAATACCCCCAGGGTTTCTGATTTGGCAGGTCTGGGAGGGGGTCGATTCTCCATTTCCAGCAAGTTTCCCGGGTGGTGCTGATGCTTTTGTTGCGGACCATATTCTGAGAACCACTGTCATAAAGAATAAACATTTTGGGTTTTAACTTATGCTACATCTTTTTCTCTCTCATTTATCTAGTGATTTTTCTCAATTATATATACTTTAATTCTGGCATTATCTGTGTCATATGAACTTATACTTATGTGGTTATTTCTTGATTGGTCATCTGTCTTTTAAGGCAGTAACTAGTGACAGAAGGTACAAAAGGTGAGGAAACATGAGAATTACTTTTCCTTTATAATTTTGTGCCTATTGTCAGTGATATCTTTGGGGAAAATTATTTGTAATCATTTGGAGCTATTATAGAGAAATGAAATTTATTTTTGCATCTTGATCTTATATCCAGTCACCCTGCTAATCCTTCAGCAATTCTAATTCTTCACTGGTAAGAGTTCGCACGTTGATAACTGCACCTCTAACACATTCCGTGTTAATGCTGTATATTGTCTCATTTTCTGATTATGCTACGCATGCATAACCCATTTTCATGTTGATGGACATTTAGTAGTTTAGATAGTCTCCTCCTCCTCCTTCTCTGCTATTACATTTTAGCAGCGGTTCAGTTTTAGCACATGTGTCCTTGTGGACATGTGTAACTTTTGTTTTTCAAGATATACCAGGTAGTAGAACTAGTGGGTTGTAGAAACGTGGATACCGCTCATGCACAATTCATAGACTGTCGGCCTGACCTGTTTTTCCAGTTATTGCCATGGCAACTAGCCTTGCGTGAGCTGCCAGTGATTTTGTACAGGCATTCCCTCTTATTGGCGCTGCATGTCTCTTGCCTTCAGCCCAGGACGGGGCAGGGGACAGGGAGACCCTTGCTCAGTGTACGCCTGTGCACAGTTGTGAGGTGAGGGGAGTTAACACCCCAAGGGGCAGAACTTTTGGCAGTGGCGTGAGGAGCCAGTGCATGAACCTCACCCTTTTTCCTCTGGACTAACTGCTCTGCAGTGCCATTTGCTTGGCCTCTTGAAGAGGGATCTCATTAGACCCAGAAGCCTATAGTATCCCCTGCTGGCTCCCCCTTTCATACCTCACTCTGGTCACTTCAAGAGACACCGGTCCCTTGCGGGGTGGTGCCTGGGTGCAACTCCTCACCCCCTGAAGCTGCTCTGAAGTCTTCCTGCCTAAGTGTGGTGGGAGGGGTGTGGCGGGGTTGTGGAGAAGAGACTAAGCTTGGGGGCTTAAAGGACTCACATAGTGAATGCTGTGCGTGGGAATACGTGGAAACCAGAGCTTTGGTTTGGGGTTCTAATTAGACAAAGCTGGTGCTGGCAGAAATGGTAGTTTAGAGTTGGTTTGGTTTCCAGCAATGAAAATCAAGTAAGAATTCAGCTGTATAGTCAGACTCAGGAAGTAGAAAGAGATGTGACCTTGATGCCCAGTACCAACTTGGATTAGGAAATCCCATCAGTGCAGAAGTGTTAACAAATTCTGATTCTGCATATTTAATAGCAGACTTAATTTGTTGATTATGTTGCATTACAGTCTGTAATATGATCATTCATGGTGAGAATATTTATTGAGAATGCATTATATGCCAAATATTGCTCTGAGTGCTAAGGAATATTAACTAATTTAATCCTAATAAGAATACTTGGAAGTGAATATTATTATTATCACTGGCTGTGCCTCACAGCTTGCAGGAAGATCCGCTGGAGGAGGGCATGGCAACCCACTCCAGTATTCTTGCCTGGAGAATCACCATGGACAGAGGAGCCTGGTAGGTCCTCTGGGGGGTCCATGGGGTCTCAAAGAGACATGGCTACAGTCCATGGGGTCTCAAAGAGTTGGACACGATTGAGTGACTAAGCACAGCACACAGCTTGCGGGATCTTAGTTCCCTGATGAGGGATCAAAACTGGGCCCCCTGCAATGGAAGTGTGGAGTCCTAGCCACTGGCTTGCCAGGGAATTCACAAAAGTAAAAATTATTATTATCCCACTTTATAGAAGAGGAGGTTTAGATATACGGAGGTTCAGTACTATACCTCAAGACCTACAGTGGTTGAACCCAGGAAGTCTATACCTAGGCTCCTGCTCTTAACCACTTCACCACCCTGATTACTGATTCTCATGTTAATGATCCTTCCTCCCTTTGTTCATTCATTCATTCGCTTGTTCATTCGTTCCTTTCTTCTATCTTTCCTTCCCTTTTCTTTTCACATCAGATTTGTTGAGGCATTATTAACATATGGTTGGACTACATTACATAATTACTATAATGTTATATTGTCTTATTATATAATTAGCATGAGGTTATATTATAATAACCAGGGCTTCCCTGGTGGTGCAGAGGTTAAAGCATCTGTCTGCAATGCAGGAGACCTGGGTTTGATCCCTGGGTTGGGAAGATCCCCTGGAGAAGGAAATAGCAACCCACTCCAGTATTCTTGCCTGGAAAATCCCGTGGACAGGGGAGCCTGGGGGGCTACAGTCCATGGGGTAGCAAAGAGGTGGACGTGACTAATTATAATATAATTAGTATATGGTTAATTAAACCACAATCAAGTTATAGACATTTTCATCACCCTAAAAAGTTCACTGTGTCTTTTTCTTCACTCCCAGTCTCTGGCTTCCCAGGTGGCACTGGTGGTAAAGAACCTGTCTGCCAGTGCAGGAGACGTAAGAGATGTGGGTTCGACTCCCAGGTTTGGAAGATCTCCTGGAGGAAGGCATGACAACCCACTCCAGTATTCTTGCCTGGAGAATCCCATGGACAGAAGAGCCTGGCAGGCTACAGTCCATGAGGTCGCAGAGAGTGAGACATGACTGAAGCGACAGCATGCGCAGCATGCACGCACAGTCTCTGGCAACCACTGATCTCTCTCCCTGTAGTTTTGCTTTTGAGAGCATATCACAGGAGTGGAGTCTTGGAGTCTGTAGCGTTTTGAGCAGCCTTCTTTCACTGAGAATGATACACATGAGATTCATCCATGCTCTTGTGTGTATTAGTGGTTTGTTTCTGTTTATGACTGAGGAGCATTCCATCGTGTGAATGTTTGTTTATCCATTCAACAGCTGATGAATGTTTGGATTATTTCCAGCTTCTGGTGATTACATGTATGGCTGCTATAAATATTTGCCTACTGGCATTTGTATGGACATACCTAGTAATGGAATTGCTGGGTCATATGATAAGCAACTCTTTCACTTCATAGAAAAGGCCAAGCTGTCTTTTTCAAAAAGGCTGTATGATTTTTATTTTCATCAGCAATGTATGATTTTAGGTGGTTGCTCTACATCTTTTTTAGAACTTGGTATAATCAGGTTTAAACAATTTTTTAAGCCAATTTAATAGATGTTTAGTGGTATCTCATTGTGGTTTGGAGATGCACTTTTCTCATGACTAATTATGCTGAGTATGTTTATATGGCTCACTTGCTGTGTGCCCCTCTCCTCGGAATGCCTTTGTGTAAATAAGATTTCATTTATATTAGCCATATGCTTATTAATGAATATTATTACGTTCAGTTCTACAAATGGATGTTCCCATACAGTTCAAAGTTTTTATTTCTAATCATTATGGAGGATGCAGAATAGTATAGTAGTTAGGGACAGGAGCAGGGTTCAGACCACAGCTCAGTAACTTACTAGCCATGTGTTCTTGGGCAAATTCTTATCAAACTCTGTGATTGTTTTCTCATCTGTAAAATGAGGATAATAAGAGCCCCTACTGTAAAGAGGTATCATGAAGGTTTGTGAGATGATTCATGTAATATACAATCACAGTGCCTATTAGGTGCTGTATAACTGATGCTGTCATCGTCTTCATCTTCACTGTTATTGCCGTCATCTCCATCATCATCACCTGGTCCATAACTGAGTTCCTGAAAGTTACGTCAACAAATATACATTCAGAAAATTCACTCATTTCTATTTCATTCCAGATCTGTAATAAGATCTAGTACTGTACAACTCCCAAATATTAAAAAAAAAAAATACAGGCAAGGAAATCTGGAGAATGTGTCTTTATTACATAGGTCACATGGCCCGCAGTTTGAAGACCCTGAAAAAATGCCAATTTAAATACGGAAAATCTCAGTATATTTCCAGACCAGATTTGGCATCTAGAAAAGTATACTTTGTTCTTCCATTTCTCCTCCAAACTCTCTGCCAGTCAACAGAATAATGTTTAAATGACTTAGAATTAAACAAACATGTAAACCACTTGGCCCCTTGCAAACACCTTTGATTTTAATCAGATGGAAATGAGCTTTTGCTTTTTGTTCAGTTCATTTCAGTTCAGTTCAGTTGCTCAGTCGTGTCTGACTCTTTGCGACCCCATGAACCTCAGCACGCCAGGCCTCCCTGTCTATCACCAACTCCCAGAGTTCACTCAAACTCACGTCCATTGAGTCGGTGATGCCATACAGCCATCTCATCCTCTGTCACCCCCTTCTCCTCCTGCCCCAAATTCCTCCCAGCATCAGGGTCTTTTCCAATGAGTCAACTCTTCACATGAGGTGGCCAAAGTATTGGAGTTTCAGCTTTAGCATCATTCCTTCCAAAGAACACCCAGGGCTGATCTCCTTTAGAATGGACTGGTTGGATCTCCTTGCAATCCAAGGGACTCTCAAGAGTCTTCTCCAACACCACAGTTCAAAAGCATCCATTCTTCAGCGCTCAGCTTTCTTCACAGTCCAACTCTCACATCCATACATACATGACCACTGGAAAAACCATAGCCTTAACTAGATGGACCTTTGTTGGCAAAGTAATGTCTCTGCTTTTGAATATGCTGTCTAGGTTGGTCATAACTTTCCTTCCAAAGAGCAAGCATCTTTTAATTTCATGGCTGCAATCACCATCTGCAGTGATTTTGGAGCCCCCCAAAATAAAGTCTGACACTGTTTCCACTGTTTCCCCATCTATTTCCCATGAAGTGATAGGAGCTTTAAGCCAATTTTTTCACTCTCCACTTTCACTTTCATCAAGAGGCTTTTTAGTTCCTCTTCACTTTCTGCCATATACATGGGGTCGCCAAGAGTCGGGCACGACTGAGCGACTTCACTTTCACTTTCACTTTCACTTTCTGCCATAAGGGTGGTGTCATCTGCATATCGGAGGTAATTGATATTTCTCCCGGCAATCTTGATTCCAGCTTGTGCTTCTTCCAGCCCAGCGTTTCTCATGATGTACTCTGCATAGAAGTTAAATAAGCAGGGTGACAATATACAGCCTTGACGTATTCCTTTTCCTATTTGGAACCAGTCTGTTGTTCCATGTCCGGTTCTAACTGGTGCTTCCTGACCTGCATACAGGTTTCTTAAGAAGCAGGTCAGGTGGTCTGGTATTCCCCTCTCTTTCAGAATTTTCCACAGTTTATTGTTGGTACAGCTCAATACTGACTCCTTTCTAATGGGACATCGTAATGTTATACAATTGTAATGTGCTTTGGATTGGTGGAAAGAGTCTTTGCAAAAACAAATTTAAACACAATTTAGTGCTGTAAAATAACTTTAGCTGTTGATGTCAGAGACCACTCCAAGAACTGTTCTTTTCTGAGGGAGGTTGTGTAATTGCTCAATAAGTCCACTGAGAGGAGCCACTGCCATAGCAAAGACATTACAGATGTGGCCTTGGCGCTTTTGCTGAGGATAAAACATCAGCTTTAGGGTTTTAAAATGCACCAGGTCTCCAGATTCCTAAAAGCCCTGTAGTTTTACAATAATCAGACAGAACCAAAAAGTGATACAAACATTTAACTGCACTGATGTAGAATAAAAGCCTGTTGAGTTTTAGGTGGTAATACACAGAAAAGTATAGAACTTTTTTTTTTGGTTTTTTGCTTTCTCTTCAGAAATATCCAACAGCAAATAAAAGTTAGTTGTAGGTAGCAATAGCAATAGATAACGTTTATTGAGGGCTTTCTATGTGCCTTTTTCATAAGTATTGACTCATTTAATCCTCACAATGATCCTATAAGTTGAGGAATAGTTATTATCATCCCCATTTCATAGTTGGGAACCAGAGGCATAGAGAGGTACGTGAACTGTCCAAGGTCACAGAGCTAGTGAGACTGTGAAAGAAGAAGGTAGTTCAGGCAATTGTTGCAGTGATCAGAATTAGTATTTTCACTGGAGATCCAGAAAGAAAGGTCAAAATAAAGAAGTTGATTCTCACAACAGTTGCATGAATAGAGCACAAACATTAAGAGAATAGATGAAGATGAACTTGTTTCAAGTATATTTTAACATTGGGACTTTGGTAAAGATCCTTAAGGATAATAACATCAGGGATAGTAGCAGAAGATTTTGGCCTCGATGAACTGGACATGAACATTGGAAGCTATTTAAACATATATTTTAAAATATGCTGTGTTGTACAAGACTGAACTTCGTACAAGAAAAGAACTTTCATTTCTCCATATTTTAGTAACATTTCTGAAATTGCCTCATTTTTCTGGTCTGTCGTTAAAGGTTTTTCTCCTTTGTTATTCCTTTTTTTGGTAACTGTTTTCAAATACTCTGGCTTTGCCAGGTTTTCTTGGCTTTGAAGATATGTGAACCCCAATTTACCTGGTGATAAAAGAGATCTCACAGAGAAATCCAAAAAATTAAACAGCTAAGCCAGTTTTCCTTGATTTAAAATGACTTCAGCCACACTATATTCAACACATAAAATAGCTAAGATGAAAGAAGTAAATGAATCATTTATAACCCCAAAGGGAGGAACAAACATTTCTTAGAGATTCTTCCGAGAAAAAATATCTAACGTGGAGCCTGAGAGATATGCTCTGTGGTCTTTGGAAAAACTCGTGACCCATCGCTGTGTTCACTTTCAAGTTACTTTCTTGGCTAAAAAAAAACACACATGATAATTTAGAAAAATTGACTTACAGAGACTCTCTGCTTTGCCAAAGGAAGTGAGAACCCAATTTTATTATGCTTCTGAGTCATCTCTTTTCCTTGGTTCTGTAAAAAGATTGCTATGAGATTCATCAAATGTTACTTAGGAATAAAACTCATGTTTTGGATTCATTTATAAAATAGGAATTAATTTAATTCACATAATTAAACATCATTTTAGTTTTGAGGTGCTGTAAAAAAAAGACATTTGCCATTGAAGATCTGCCTGCTTTCAGGCATCAGTTGTTTGTATAGAAGCCTTTCTGAACCCTCTCCTGTGCTTTCTTTCCTTTTAGGATAAGAAAGACAGTGTTGGAGTTCTCGTCAGCTGCTTGGCCTTCTGGCTGAATAGTGCAAAAAAAGTGACTTGTCTTTTATCCCAGATAGATTTAACCTCACGAAGGCCTTGAATAACCAGATAGGGGTTCCCGGCCAAGGGGAACCCAGGAGAATGGGGGTCCAGAGCTCAACCAGGTCCTAGAGAAGGTGGGGGGACCAGCCAAGAATCATAACTAGAGAACCCATGTGCTTCCGTAAGATCCAAAGGAACTGGGAGTCTGGGGTGGGCTGAGAGAAGACACCCAGAGCAGGGTCTGTGCAGTTGTAAGCACACAGTGGAGACTGGACAGCGTAGGTGAGAGCAAAGAATGTCTATGGAGCTGCCTCCGATGAGCCCCAGGGCCACTGCTGGTAGAGTGGTGTAGTTGGCATATGTACTGTGGCAAGATCAGAGCCTTTAAAGTATGTGGTTGGCCTGAAACCACAAAAACAAGAAAAAAAAACCTAAAAATAAAAGGATGCTTCTATGTTTTAAAAAAAAAAAAAAAGGCTGTCTGGTAAATGGCACTTTAAGAAAAGTTAGCACTGTCTTTTAAGAGCTTAATCCTTGGTGTGTGGATGAGGAGATAGGGGCCCAGCATGGAAGTGGTTTCGGTTGTGAAGCCTCACCCATGTTTGCCCTCTCACTGGGGCCTCTCTCTTGTGGCCCTACAGAATTTTCCTTCATAGTCCTTACCTATCCTCCAACTCTGCCATATTGATGGGGGCTGGGGGTGGCTTAGAACCAGAGCATCCCGAAGTCCATGACTGGGCAGGTAAGCTGAGAGGAGCGGGTGGGAGAACCCATACATGTAGGGAGGAACTTGGCTTCTTTTATGCTGTTACACTTGGTTGCATGATAACTGAGAATCTATCACCTGTTTTATACATGTAGGTGATACAGACACATACATAAATGTAATATATTTATATACAGAAATATGTTTCTTCTGAGAACCCAATACCTGGATGTACTGGGGACACCCTGATACTGTCCCATATTCCTTTTCTAGGAGAAGGATCCTAGCATTTTTTTGCATCTTGATGGAGCTTTCTTTGCCAAGAAAAAGGATTAAGATGGATATCTTTGAAATTGTATCTTCTTGGATCGCCTACTCATCACTCTGGGCACTTGAGGGTGATGCGTGCCATGCGTGACAGGATACAACTGTTTGTGTCAGCATAGAAAACACTGCGCTTTGTTCTGAGTACTTTACATACTTTACTCATTCAATCCTCACAGCAGCCCCTGAGATGGATGATAATGGATTTACAGATGAGGACACTGAGATAACCAGTAAGTGCCAGGTTGGCTCTGAGGTCAGCTGTTTTAACTGTTCTACCAGTCTGTTTCTAAAAGGGAAAAAAAACAATACATTTCTTTTTCCCCTTTGTTTTTGCATTAGAAGGATGGAATGTAATATCTTTGCTGCCCTAGATTTCCTGGAAAATTTGGATATTAAGTTTTCTAGACTCTCAAGGGAAATAGAATCTAGTTTTGGGGGAAGTTTCTAGGTCTGCTCTGCTGCTCAGTCGCTTCAGTCGTGTCTGACTCTGTGGGACCCCATAGACGGCAGCCCACCAGGCTCCCCCGTCCCTGGGATTCTCCAGGCAAGAACACTGGAGTGGGTTGCCATTTCCTTCTCCAATGCATGAAAGTGAAAAGTGAAAGTGAAGTCTCAGTCATGTCCAACTCTTAGCGACCCCATGGACTGTAGCCCACCAGGCTCCTCCATCCATGGGATTTTCCAGGCAAGAGTACTGGAGTGGGGTGCCATTGCCTTCTCCCTTTCTAGGTCTAATGGACTACTATTTTAGTATGGAAGAGCTAGCTGAAAAGTAGGCTTGAGGTGCAAATGTCTTTGGAGGTACAATGAAATCTCTAAAGGGAAAAAAGAGGGAATTTCAGAGGGGGTATCCAGGAAAATGGGGCTGACCCAAGAGAAGCTGCCTGAAGAATAGAGGAGACACACCTTGGGAAGACTTGGGTGGGTGTATGAATTTAGCAAAAGCCTTTTAACAGAAGTCATGAATGATGGAACATGTTGAACTTTTGTGACACAATGAACCACACCTCCTGGTATCCACACACCTGTGTCATCTCCTTCTCTTCATTCTGGTCTGGTTCTGTCAGTTGCTTTAATCAATAGAGTGCAGCAGAGATACCACAGGGCCTATGTGAACTTTAATTTTAAGATCCTGGTCATGTGACCACGTGTTCTTGGGAGCCTCAAGCCGTTGTCTAATAAATCTGGATATCCCTGTTGGAGAGACCACTTGCAGAAATCTTTGGCGCGCCTGTGTGGACAGGAAGAAGCCCTGAGATTACATGGAAGACAGCGAAGAACCCAGCTGACTGAGGCCACAGACCTATGACCTCAGTCAAGTGGCTCAGCCAGCTTCCAGCTGTTGGAGCCATTCTAGTGGAGGCATGAGATGTATGAATGAAGAAGTCCCAGCAGATATCACATGGGACAGATGTGTGTGTGTGTGTGTGTGTGTGTGTGAGCCTGTTGTCTCTTTTTCTCTAGGAACCCAGACTATTATAGATGGTAAGGCTTGCTGCACATATTCTTTGTGTTGCTTAATAGAATAAACTCAAGACCTCTGAACTGGGACAGCGGTAAATGACGCTTTGCTGCAGATCTTAAAGTAATTATTGGATTGAGAATTTGGAGCTGTGTGTTAGGCTTCTGGCTCTGCCCCTCTGTGACCTTGGGAAAACCAATCAACCTTTCTGGACCTCAGTTTCACTATGGCTACAGCTCTCAAAAATTTCTGCAATTTAAATATGGTTATTAGGCTAAAAAAAGAAACAATGGAGCCATTGTTACTGCAATAATGAGTGCTTAATCATGGTGCAGGTGGGGACCGTATAATAAGCTTTTTAAAATAAAGCTTTTAAAAGTGGGCATATTTTGTACTTCCTTCTTTCTGCAGTTTAAGTTGTATGAGCTGAAAAGAGGTGTATTCTTGGGGGTTACCATACTTAATCAATTACCCAGGGACATTAACTGGCACACCTGTTCACATTTACCTTTTTATTACTTGACCTCAGAGCCAATAAAGTTACAGTTTGCCTGATTCGTTTTCATAATACAACAATTGCTTTTAATCATACACTTACTTTCAAGTGTCTGAGTGAATAGGAGAGAATGGCCATGTAGGTGTCAGGAATCATCACTGAAAGGGAACCCAAACAGATTTTCTTTGACTTAAGAGGCCTGACTGCCAGGAGGCATGCCCTCTGGGCCTGGGCTGTTCACTGTCTGGTTTTAGTGTGTGTTGGCTAGAATGATTACGGGCCTGTGTAAGCACAGTAGCCCAGCCCCTGGCGAGTGTTAAGGAGGACTCTGACAGATCTGTGCATTCCCAGTGCAGTGTCTCATGTCATTAAATGCCCACTGGTGAGGGTGGCTCAGGTCACTCATGATAAAACAGATGTGACCCAGGGCCTGCAGACAGAGGAACTCTTACAGACACGGACCAAGGGGGTGTAATAACTGTGCACTTTCTGTCTGTTAAGTGCCTTCTGACTCCTGGGAAGACCCTCTGTCTTGCTTACTGGGCCCCCTTTTCTGTACATACAATGATGATGGCTTGGTTGCTGCTGTTCCATATGGAGTTCTGGAATCACAGAGCCTGAAGACATAGAAATGGTGGTTTTCAAATTTAAACTATGTAGCCCTGTTTGAAAGAAAAGAGTGCAGGGGTGCAATGTGGGAAGCTGGTAGAAGGAAGAACTTCTCAAGGCAGAGCATGAAGGCTAACACCTCCTGGGGCTGCTCCTTCAGTTTCCACAAAGACCCCAAGTAGGGAGTCTCTGAGAACAAGCAGCGTGGCCCAACTTATTCCTCTTCGTCGTTGTTCAGTCGCTCAGTCATGTCCAATTCTTTGTGACCCCATGGACTGTAGCACGCCAAGCTGTGAATCACCGTCTCCCAGTGAGGGACAAACTCATGCCCATTGAGTCCGTGATGCCATCCAACCATCTCATCCTCTGTCGCCCCTTCTCCTCCTGCCCTCAATCTTTCCCAGCATGAGGGTCTTTTCCAAAGAGTTGATTCTTCACATCAAGTGGCCAAAGTATTGGAGTTTCAGCTTCAGCATCAGTCCTTCCAATGAATATTCAGCGTTGATTTCCTTTAGGATCAACTGGTTTGATCTCCTTGCAGTCCAAGGGACACTCAAGAGTCTTCTCCAACATCTCAAAAACATCACACATGAGGAAACTGAGGCCCAGGGACATGAAGGACCTTCCCAAGAGCACTCTGAGAGCAGTAGGTGCAGCCTGGATGTTTCCTCCAGAAGCTTCTCCACACCAGCATGTTGCTTTTACCCAAGACCTGCAGCCATGATGGATTTAGGTTTATTGTTTGTGTTGTAAGTCATGGAGGGCTTCTTCCCATGATCTCCTGGAAAAAGTTATGTGATCACAAATATCCTTCTTGGAGATTCTTTGGGGAAGGGAGAGAGCCCCAACCCATGAGCTGGCTGCCACATTTCCTTGTCGGATACCCACCGTCTAGCTTTGTGATGATGGGGAAGTCATTTCCTTTCACTGGGCCTCTGTCTCCTCATCTGGAAAGTGAAAATCAGAGCATGTGGAATTCTGGTCCTGTTAGCTTTCTGTTGTCTCTGTAATAAATTTCCACATATCTGATAGTTTAAAACTGCAGCAATGTATCCTTTCACAATTCTAGAGGCCGGAAGTCTGAAATTAGTTTTGCTAGGGTGAATCAAAGTGTCAGCTGGGTTATAATCCAGCTGAAGGCTCTAGGGGAGAATCCATTCCTTGCCTATTTCAGCTTCTGGAGGCTGGGGACAGTATTGGTGGGGGGAGGTGGGAGAATAGCCCCCTTATAATTGAAACATTTTCAAGAAATAAAACAGAATGATTCTAAACAGAATTTTGATGGCAGTTCATTTATTAAAATGGTGGGCCAAGCTAGAATCAGCTTAGAGCCCAGTATTTGTCAATTTCCAGTTTACATGATATACTTACCACACTTCATAGTGTCTACCCAGTCAAGGGTGGGTGACAGCTTTCCTCAGGATCAGCATAGAGATCCTGATAGGATCCTGTTATTACCTTTTGTTTTGAATCACCACACTGTTCTCTCCAGCCCAGTGGAGAGAACTGACATCCACACCTTACCCTTGATGTGACTGGGCACTCACCCTGCAATGTGGTTTTGAGTTTTTGATTTACATGAAGCTCTCTGCAACACTGGGCACACACTGACGCCTCTCCCCTCTAATTCTTTTATATTTATCTTCAGCACGTGGTTTAGGCCTTGGTGTTTATTTCATAGCATATTGTAAGAATCCAAAGAAAAGAAACATTTCAAAACTTTTGGGAGGCTTCTCAACATTGCTTCATAGAGCTAATATATATGAAAATGTTACGTAAATTGTGAAGGATCCTGTAAATGTTGGTTGTGGTTTTCACTGTGGTTCCCAGTAGCTATTTTATTTTATTTTTTATTTTTTTTCCCAGTAGCTATTTTAATATTACTGTCTGAATAAATGGTGGGTTAAGCCGAGCAACAAGTTGCAATCTTTTTTTAGGGGAGGGGGACACTTTTTTACTAGCAAAAGACAAAGGGAGTAGGAATGGCATGTTACCATCTTTTGTTTTGAATCACTACACTGTCATAGCTAATGTGGTGAGCAGTGTGGCAGATGCTACTACTCTTTATTAAAGTTTCATTTCTGTCTGTTTCCAGGCAGCTGGGAAGATTGTCCATCCCTGTCTCCTTAAAGTTGGGCATGGCCATGTGACTTCCATTGACCAGTGAAAAATGAGTGGAAGTGACACTCCCAGGTAAGCCTTTAATTGACGATGCTCAATTCTCCAACCTCTTTTCCCAGCTTCAGCAAGTGTGAGACATTTATTGATATGGAGAGGCGATGCCGAGTCGTTGCCTGGAGGACAGCTGCCCCGAGGAATGGGCCCGGCCTCTCAGAGATACTTCGTGCCACCAAGAGTTGTGAATTTGTTTCCTTAGATGAATCCTAGCTTATCCTGACTGATATAAGACTTTATCTATCTATCTATATTAAGCCATTATTTAACAGGCCAAACTATTAGATATATAGTATCTTTTAATACTTCATAGTTAGAAAATATATAGTACATACATATAACTGCCTATTACATATATTAGATTGAGACATTATTTAACAAAAAGTCACAATATGCTGTAGAAGATCGCAGGCTTTGGAACCAGATCTGGGTTTCATTGCTTATTTCAATGGCTTCTAAGATTCAGTTTTCCCATTTTTGAGATGGCAAATAATAACTCAGACCAACTTCTTTTACGTGAATGAAAATGAGAAACTGTGTAAGACGTATATGTATATATCACCTTGAGGTTTTCAGTATGTGCATGAAGTCTGCATCCATTCAGTAGGGTGAGGCAAGTAAGGCACCCAGAGGGCACTCTCAGACTCACAAGAGTGAATATTTCTGTACTTATGTAAATATCTGTAACTTCTCTGCCAGGAAATCAGGAAATTGTAAGCTTCTTGCTGGTCAGAGCTATGTCTGCTACATCTTTCTCCAGCGCCTAGTCCCTTGAGTATGTAACATGATTTTCATTTATGGAGAAACAGACCAGCATTTTTCCCCAGCAATCAGAATGAGAACTGATACATCAACAAAAATTCCACTGCTAGCCCTGAACCATCAACTTTTTTAGCAATAAATGTAGTTTTTGCTTTCCCGCTTATGTCAGCTGTGATGCTTTGAAACAAAAGGCTGTCTCAGGGGTTAGAAGTCAGACTGGGTTATCAGGGGTGTTGGGTGATGCTCTTCAGCTCGAATCTACTGTTGTTGGCAAACTGCCAATCCACTTTGGACTGTTGTAAATGAAAGAGCCTGAGGCAGCATTTACCCCAGCTAGGCACAATTCCAAATCATTGGCTAAACTAGACTAAACTGGAACTCATGGAAAAACTTGCCAGTGCCTTTTAATAGCTGAGTCAATTTGGAGGTTTGGATGCAAAACTATCAGTGTTTAAGACGTTGCATTTAGAAATATTCCAACTGCATTTGGATAACATGTGGCATTGATCGTTCGTTTTACTCCTTCTCTGGCCCTTTTCCTCTAGCATTTACCAATCCTCTTGGCAGAGAAAAGGGACAGAGAACATTCCCTCTATTCATTTTGCCTTCTTTTACCTGACCAAATGTGGGTTAGGAAGTAAACCTGTGAAAAGGTGGTAATCTGGTTTATTTAGTTAATGGAGAGGCTTGACATGTCAATCCAACAAGTGTCATAAATTCTCTATTCCAAGGGTAATTACCACCCTAGATAAATAGGCAAATGACCATTTCATTTCACAGACACAGATGTTTCTGCTCTCATGTACTATGTGCATTCCCCCAAATCTTGAGTTCTACAAAACTGAGTGCTAAAAGAACAGGGCTTATTTCTGCTTTTGCACCTTTGTAACTAGACAGTGCAAATGAATAATCATCCTAAGAATACTAACATATTTAAACACGCTAAAAAACAAATTTCCTGAAAAATAAAGAAACACTATTAGAATATAGAACTCTATCTTTAAAACGAAGATGGAAGTATCTTGATTGAAGGAGATCTGAAACAAGGAGAGGCTACTGAGTTCTGAAGAGAAGGGCATGATGCACTCTGGGGAGAATGGAGTAATATGCCCTTTTCTATACAGAGTGCATGGCTGGACTGAGCAAAGAGGAGAAATGGGGGGTGAATGGGCACCTTGTACAGTATCATAATCCTCCGTGGTTTGCAGCTTTCAGTCCTGTTGGTGTACTTGGTATTCAGCTGTGTTCTACTTGAACACACTGAGACAAATCATCTATGGATCTATGTAGAAACTTAATCACATCTGAAATAGACTGTGTTTTAGAAATATGCATCATGGCAGAACTGACTGGATTGTGTTCATGGTCAGGCATGACATGTTATGACTGGGATCAAGGGAATTCTAAGAAGGGAATTGTAAGGTTGAATATTGAGCAAAGAGACTCAGATGGTTTCTAGCTGACTTTTTTTCATACAATTTCTCTTATCCAGAAGGAAAACTCAATACCAATCTTTGTATTGACTTATACTTAGTATTATTTCATAACAGTAGCTTCTCTCCTTTTAAAAAGTTGTAAATTCATAAGCAAAAGAGATAAAATACTTTAAATGTAGAGAACATTTTCAAGGTGAATGGATCTCGATTTGAATACAGGAGCAAGATTTGGCTTTCCAATTTCTCTTATTTTAGTCACCACTGGAAGACATCGAGATGTTTTAGGAAAACAAAATCTTAAACTCTTTTTTTAAAAAAGCTGTTTTGACTCCTGGCAAAATCGCATATATGTTTGCTGTTTTTGGTTTAGTTTTTGCTGAACACTTTGTCTATTAACTTTAAAACTGAAGTGTTGTTCAAGGGAGGTTTAATCAACACAACGTGGTTCTGATTATTTGTGTATAACTCAGCAAAATGGTGTTTGGTCAGAGCTATTTATTTATTTTTTCATCTTTTTAATTTTCATTTAAACTCTTGAATTTTTTCCCATTTCCTTTCTTTGGCTTTAATATAATGACTGTTCTCTTCATGGACAATGAAATATTTGCATTTTTAGAGGCTCAAATTTTGTCAGACCATCAATATTCCCAAAGTGGGACATGACGCATTTCCCATAAGGAATGTTGGGTTGCTTAGAAGCTGGAGGTGGGGCTTGGAAATTTTTGAGTATTTCTCGTATTTCTTGACTTGCTTTTTTATTTGGCTGATGATTCTTAAGACTAATACGGTTGCTTCAGTGTTACCAATAATAGTAGACACAAAACAGCAACAACACCAATCCTCTCATGCTTATTAACCCCTTCTCCCTTGCACACACATGTCAATGCAATCGCTCTTCAGCACTTTCAGAAACAATACATTTAAAGAATCTGAAGTATTTTTCATGGACTCAAAAAAGTAGCAAGAGTATTTATGACCAGTCAACTTTGAGATAGTATTAAATTCTGTTGGGCAGTTTAGCTTATTTCCTCTCCCTAATTCTTCCAAAGGATTTCTTTAATTTACTTTTCCCATCATCCTGCCTTCCTCAGTGAACTTGCTCAGCATTTCTGGATTTCAACACCGTGACAAGTGTCAGGGGGCCCTTTCTTCCAGACTGTTGGCCCGACATGTTGGTCACAACAGGACTCCAGGCAAAGACAGCTTGTATCCGAGAGACTCATCAGGGAGTCCCAGGCTGCTCACATCCTTCATCTGCAAGGGCAGGCCTCTGGCACTTGCTCTTGGGTGTCAGCTGTCTCCACAACTTCCTCAGGAGCTTTCAGAATGTTGGTGAATTCAGGTGGGGATTGGGATCTGCAGAGAAAAACCAGAGGGATGGTTTTTTGTGAAGGGAATGAGACATTTATTATTTGCTTAAAATGATTCCAAGGGCTTCCCTGGGGGCTCAGTTGTAAAGAATCTGCCTGCAATGCAGGAGCCCCAGATTTGATCCCTGCACCAGGGAAGATCCCCTGAAGAAGGGAATGACAACCCACTCCAGTATTCTTGTCTGGACAGGAGGACCCTGGTGGGCTACAGTACATGGGGTTGCAAAGAATTGGACATGACTGAGCAACTAATAACCTCAGATATGCAGATGACACCACCCTTATGGCAAAAAGTGAAGAGGAACTAGAAAGCCTCTTGATGAAAGTGAAAGAGGAGAATGAAAATGCTGGCTTAAAGCTCAACATTCAGAAAATGAAGATCATGGCATCTAGTCCCTTCACTTCATGGGAAATAGATGGGGAGACAGTGTCAGACTTTATTTTGGGGGGTTCCAAAATCACTGCAGATGGTGAACGCAGCCATGAAACTAAAAGACACTTACTCCTTGGAAGAAAAGTTATGACCAACCTAGATAGCATAATCAAAAGCAGAGACATTACTTTGCCAACAAGGTCCATCTAGTCAAGGCTATGATTTTTCCAGTAGTCATGTATGGATGTGAGAGTTGGACTGTGAAGAAAGCTGAGCACTGAAGAACTGATGCTTTTGAACTGTGGTGTTGGAGAAGACTCCTGAGAGTCCCTTGGACTGCAAGGAGATCCAACCAGTCCATTCTAAAGGAGATCAGCCCTGGGTGTTCTTTGGAAGGAATAATGCTAAAGCTGAAACTCCAGTACTTTGGTCACCTCATGCAAAGAGTTGACTCATTGGAAAAGACTCTGATGCTGGGAGGGATTGGGGGCAGGAGAAGAAGGGGATGACAGAGGATGAGATGGCTGGATGGCATCACGGACTCGATGGATGTGAGTTTGAGTGAACTCCGGGAGTTGGTGATGGACAGGGAGGCCTGGCGTGCTGCAATTCATGGAGTCGCAAAGAGTCGGACACGACTGAGTGACTGAACTGAACTGTGCAACTAACACTTTCACTAAAATTATCCAAACATGCCGTGAAATGCTGGTCCATATTTTTCCCCCAACCATGGAACACATTTCCTCCGGTTAACGCCTACATTCACAGTTGGAACCTTGAATCATTACTGGTTTTATTTACATGTACTTTCCCACTTTAATTTATGATATGGTATGCTTGGGTTTAAACTGTACTTCCTTCAGCCTTCAGCATGCAGATTACTTCAACTAAATAAAATTAATAACTTGTTTAGTTTCCAGATTCACTGCCTGAGGTGGGTTGGAAGGTCAAGAAAAACAGGAGGAATGCAACTATACAAAACCCAATTTAAGAATAGCATTTAATATTTTTTTCAATAACAGTTTTAGTAAGATATATTTCACATAAAATTTACTTTTTAAAAGTATACAATTCAGTTGTTCTTAGTATGTTTGCAATCATTAGTTATATTATCATCACTAATATCTAATTTCAGAATATTTCGTCACCTCAAAAAGAAACCTGGTATGCTTTAGCAGTCACCCCTCATTCTCCTCTCCCTTCTTCCCTGTCAACCACTAATCTATTTTTGTCCTTATGGGTTTACCTATTGTTGCTGTTGCTCAGTAGCTCATTTGTGTCTGACTCTGCAACCCCATGGACTATAGCACGCCAGGCCCTCCTTGTCCTTCACTATCTCCCAGAGCTTGCTCAGATTCATGTCCATTGAGTCAGTGCTGCTATCTAGCCATCTCATCTTCTGCCACTCCCTTCTCCTTTTGCTTTCAGTCTTCCCCAGCATCAGGGTCTTTCCCAGTGAGTTTTCTCTTTGCATCAGGTGGCCCAAGTATTGAAGCTTCAGCTTCAGCATCAGTCCTTCCAATGAATGTTCAGGATTGATTTCCTTTAGGATTGACTGGTTTGATATCTTTGCTGTCCAAAGGACTCTCAAGAGTCTTTTCCAGTACAATTCAAAAGCATCAGCTCTTCAATGCTCAACCTTCTTTATGGTCCAACTCTTACATCCATATGTGACTACTGGAAAAACCATAGCTTTGACTATATGGACCTTTGTTGGCAAAGTGACATTTTTGCTTTTTAATACATGGTCATTTGCCTACTACAGACATATAAATAAAGTTATGTAATATATGGTCTACAATTGACCAGTTTCTTTCACTTAATGTAATGTTTTTAAGGTTTGTCTAAGTTGTAGCATGAATAAGCACTTCATTCCTGTGTTATTACTGAATCATATATATATGTTTCCCTGGTGGTTCAGCAGTAAAGAATCTGACTGCCAATGCTTGCTAAGACAGAAGATGAGAGTTCAATCCCTGGGTCAGTAAGATCCCCTGGAGGAGGGCATGAAAACCCACTCCATTTATCCTTGTGTGGAAAATCCCATGGACAGAGGAACTGGCAGTCTACAATCCATGGAGTTGCATAGAGTCAGAAAAACCTCAATGACTGCTGATGGTTTTGCAAAGCAACTGCACCATTTTATGTTTCTATCAGCAGTATATGAGAGTCTTTCTCTACACCTTTGCTGACTTTTGTTATTATTATTATTTTTTAAAATTTTAGCCATTGTAGTGGGTGTGCTACACCACATCCAAGGTCAGGGGTGGCAGCTGAGGGGAGCTACCACACTTCCAAGGTAAGGAGCAGTGGCTGCGCTTTGCTGGAGCAGCCATATAGAGATACCCCACATCCAAGGCAAAAGAAACCCAAGTAAGACAGTAGGCCCTAAGAGAGGGCATCAGAGGGCAGACAGATTGAAACCAAAATCACAGACAACTAGCCAATCTGATCACACGGACCAGAGCCTTGTCTAACTCAATGAAACTAAGCCATGCCGTGTGGGGCCACCCAACATGGACGGGTCATGGTGTAGATCTGACAGAATGTGATCCACTGGAGAAGGCAACAACAAACCATTTCAATATTCTTGCCTTGAGAACCCCATGAACAGTATGAAAAGGCAAAAGGATAGGACACTGAAAGATGAACTCCCCAGGTTGGTAGGTGCCCAATATGCTACTGGAGATCAGTGGAGAAATAACTTCAGAAAGAATGAAGGGATGGAGCCAAAGCAAAAACAACACCCAGTTGTGGATGGGACTGGTGATAGAAGCAAGGTCTGATGCTGCGAAGAGCAGTATTGCATAGGGACCTGGAATGTTAAGTCCATGAATCAAGGCAAATTGGAAGTGATCAAACAGGAGATGGCAAGAGTCAACATAGACATTCTAAGAATTGGCGAACTAAGATGGACTGGAATGGGTGAATTTAACTCAGATGACAATTATATCTACTACTGTGGGCAAGTCCCTTAGAAGAAATGGAGTAGCCATCATGGTCAACAAAAGAGTCCAAAATGCAGTACTTGGATGCAATCTCAAATACCACAAAATGATCTCTGTTCGTTTCCAAGGCAAACCATTCAATATCACGGTAATCCAAGTCTATGCCCTGACCAGTAATACTGAAGAAGCTGAAGTTGAGCAGTTCTATGATGACCTACAAGACCTTCTGGAACTAACTAAAAAAGATGTCCTTTTCATTATAGGGGACTGGAATGCAAAAGTAGGAAGTCAAGAAACACCTAAAGTAACAGGCAACTGATGTTGAAGCTGAAACTCCAATACTTTGGCCACCTAATGAAAATAGCTGACTCATTTGAAAAGACCCTGATGCTGGGAAAAATTGTGGGCAGGAGGAGAAGGGGATGACAGAGGATGAGATGGTTGGATGGCATCACTGACTCAATGGACATTGGTTTGTGTCTACTCCAGGAGTTGGTGATGGACAGGGAGGCCTGGCCTGCTGTGATTCATGGGGTTGCAAATAGTCGGACACCACTGTATGACTGAACTGAACTGAACTGAGTGGGTCTGAGTGGGTATCTTATTGTGGTTTGATTTGCATTTCCCTAATGGTTAATGATGTTGAACATCTTTTCATGTACCTGTTGGCTATTTATATATCTACTTTGGAGAAATATCTATCTAAACCTCTTACTCATTTTAAAACTGAGTAATTTGTCTTTTTATTGTTGAGTTGTAAGAGTTTTTTTAATATATTCTGGATATAAGTCCTTTATGTGTGTTTTGCAAATATTTTCTCCCATCTTTTGGGATGCTTTTTCACTTTCTTAGTGGTTTCCTTTGAACCACAAAAGTTTTTAATTTTGAAGTCCAATTTATTTATTTTTTTTATCGCTTGTGCTTTGATGATCTATTAAGAAACTATTACCTGATCCAAAGTCATGAATGATTACTTCTATGCTTTCTTCCAAGGGGTTTATCATTTTAACTCATATTTGGATCCTTGATCCATTTCAGTTTTTGTATATAGTGTGAAGTAGTGTCCCACCTCCTCTCTTCTGAAGTAAATATCTGCTTGTCCCAGCACCATTTGTTGAAAAGCTGAGTGCTTCCTGTTAAATCATCTTGGCATCCTTGCTGAAAATCAAGGTTTACTTTGGGACTTTCAGTTTGATTCCATTGATCTATGTGTCTATCATTACGCCAGTACCATATTGTCTTGATTATTGTAGTTTTGTAGTAAGTTTTGAAATTCATTTTTTATTTTAGAATTTATTTTATAAAGAATAATAATGCAAAGAATCATGAATCAACCACTGCCATTAGATTTAATCTTAAAAAATAAGAAAACAAAATGATTGTGATGTGTGTATGTGTGTGTGTGTGTGTGTGTGTATGTAGCGACAGAGGCAGAATAAATTGTATAGCATACTTAGGAATGGGGAGGTCTGGTGGACTACTTCTAGGTACATCAATTACTAATAAGACTTTGTGTAAGTTATTTAACTTTTCTGTTTCCTTAGACAAACTGTAAAGTTAGAGTAACAATGTGTACATTGTAAGGTAATTGTAAAGCATTACAGGTAGATTGTTTTTATGCTCCTGGTACTGTGCCTGGCACATTGATTCCCAGTATATAGTAACAATTATTGCTATTTTAGACATTTCCCCATTCTTCTGTTAAGAAGAGAATTGGAAGAAATGAGAAAAGTTATAGACCTAATTACACAGATTATAATATAAGTAAGAATTCTTGATATTAATTTGTGAATAACTTATTCAAGTAGTTTTGGGGACTTCCCTAGTGATCCAGTGGTTATAAATCTGCCTTCCAATGCAGGGGATATGCGTTCAATCCCTGGTTGGGAAACTATTAATAAGATTCCACATGTTTCACGGCAACTAAGCCCATGTCCTGCAACTACTGAGCCCACGTGCTCTGTGGCCTACATGCTGCAATGAAGACTCAATGCAATCCAAAATAAATAAATAAAAATCAGATTTCCACCCCTTATTATAAAAAAAAAAGTGTTGGTTTCTTCACCTGATGGAGTCTAAATATGCAGAATAGTTCTCAAGATGTAACATGTTAAACTATACTATTTCTTGAAAAGAGAATATAACAGCCATGATTTTCAATGTGTGCCATGAGGTCTGTACAGGTCAATGCTATAATGCTGCTGCTGCTGCTGCTAAGTTGCTTCGGTCATGTCTGATTCTGTGCGACCCCATAGATAGTAGCCCACCAGGCTCCTCTGACCCTGGGATTCTCCAGGCAAGAATACTGGAGTGGGTTGCCATTTCCTTCTCCACACAAAGCTGTAACACTGAGCTGTTATTTGCCTTTATAATTGTCTTTCTCTTAGAATGTGCAGTGGAGTTTTCTGGAATCTAGATAATGTGTGATGTCATTGCTCTGATGGCTAATGAAATAGAGGCTTCCATATTCTTGCGTTTTAGACATTTTTAAAAGTCTTAATATCAAATAAGGTAGATATCAATAGATACAATCCTAGGAGCAAAAGTTCTTTGGGGTCCTTCATAATTCTCAAAAGTGTAAAGGGTTCTGAAACCAAAAAGTTTGAAAGCTGCTGTATTAGACAAATCCTTAGATAACAACAACATTTTTGAGTATCTTCTATATGCCTAACACTGCTAAATGCTTTCCTTGCATCATCTCATTGAAGCCTGATGACAAGCCATTGTTGTAGCTCATGCTAGTGATGAGGAAACTGATCCTGAGAGGGATAAAATTAGTGGCTGAGAGTCATATGGCTGGGAAGATTTGAACCCATTGCATCTTGTTTCCTGGGTTCTGTCTTAAGATTCCATAGCCTTGGAGATTCAAAGGATATTAAACTTCACAGTGAACACGTCCTCTGGGATCTGAGGAGCCGAAAGTCTGAGGTATGTGCTGAGCATACTTTTAGAAGCCAATTTTAGGTTATGAATCTCTAGCTAGCTGATTGGAACAAAAACCTGAGGCCAAGATTGTGTCCAAAATATTCCCAGAGATCTTGCCTTGACACTCCCAGCATTTTCAAAGGGGGGTTTGTTGGCTGCCCTCTGTCCTTTACCTCATGAGATTTATGAGCTCTTGACTGAAGCAGACAGAGCTGGCCAGTGCTGCAAGCCCTGCTGTGGGGGCTGATTAATCACGAGCTCTTGAGTGAAGCTCAGGCGAGAGAGCAGAGCAGCCAGGAAGGTTACGGACGGGGCTGTGCCTTGGCACACAAGCTCCTTTGGTGCCAATGTCTCCACTTTCAGCATCTGAGAAACATAAGTGGACCAAGGATAGCAAAGGGGGATGGGGATAGGGGGCTTTCAGAGCCACTGTTAAAAAGAAAGAATAGGGAAAAAAAACCCAGAAATTGCATATTGTGAAAATTTTCTGATCCAGACTTACATGATGAATATCTGAAACCTATGTAATTAATTTCCATCAGTAAAATGTCTTTTAATGATGGCTATTTATTATTTGTGTGACCCACAGGAGACCCCAGACTTAACTTCCCCTGTGCCCCCAAACCATGCCCAAGCCCACCTTTGGCCCCATTCTCCCCCAGTTTCCTGACAAAGAAACTAAAGACCAAAGAATCTTGGTGGTTTGCTTGAGATCCCACAGCTGGTTTAAAGCACAGACATCATGCTATTTTCTCTTTTCCAGATGTTCCATATTTCTGGATGTTAAGGACCAGCAAGAATTAAAAAAAAAAAAACAAAAAACAGAAATGGGGATGGAGGGAGTGGATATAACAAAATTGTCAACTTTTTGTTTTAACAAGTAAAGGCCTTAAGAAGCCATAACCACTATCTGATGTCAGCACTTCTCATAAAAAAAGGGCATTTATGTGTATTTTCATATACTTTAATAGCCCAAATTTAGCTCTGTGCACTCCTTCCTTATTTGAAGGCAGACTGGGATAAACTTTGCTAAAGATCACTTTTTGTCCCTAAACAAGGATCACTGCTGAATGACACTTCAAATTCAAGAACAAGGTGAATCTCTTCTTTGGGGCTGAGAGGGAGCCCTGGTTTCTGACTAGTTGTTGTGAATCCTAATGCTTGTAAGCTGAGCCCCTAAGGCTGGGCTGCAGGCAGAGTCCTCTGAGAGTCTCGTGAAGAGATGCCTGAGTGTCCATGAGGGCAGTGTCCCCCTGACTTGGATTCCTGGCTCACTATCTGGGCCATTAAAGTGACAGATGAGAATCTGTGAGATGGTTTTCCTTATGTCATTTTCACTTAGATTCCCAAACCTGCATAATGGAGGATTATGCAAACCTTAAATGTCTCCACTAGGGCTCTGCAAAAAGTCAAGGCTTTAGTTTTCATGTAAGCTGAAAACAATTGACCACAACTAGATAAAGAGATATAAGGTGACTTATTTAGATTCTTCCATGACTTCCATAGCAATCATCTTCGACTTTCTGAACTAATGAACTGATAAACATAAAATCAGAGTGGATGAATGTGATGGTATCATGTGCCTGCTAACCACAGGGAAAAAAAATGCCTCAATGCCTCCCTCCAACCTGTCCCATCTATTCCTGACTGACCAGTGGAGTGATCGAAAATTTCACTCCTAAATCCTGTGGTAATTTTAGGAACTCCTTGCCCTGCTGAGGGGTATGGGAAGTCTGAATGAATTAAAGTGGGCTTTGAGGAATTTCCTAGAGCAGTAATCAACACCTAGGATGAAACAAAACCTTACCCATAGTGTCTGGGACTCTATAAGATACTATTTCACACCCAGAGGGTGGACCTCTTGGTTTGCTTCCCTGTTCCTGACAGCCTTTGTCTTAACTTCCCACTCTAGATTAGTTTTGGAAGCTCTGACATCAACCTGTTTTTTCTGAGGTCTGTAGAGTTTGTTGTGCCTTGGAATGATGCATGCGTGCTGAATTGCTTCAGATGTGTTTGACTCTCTGCAACACTATGGACTGTGGCCTGCCAGGCTCCTCTGTCCATGGGATTCTCCAGGCAAGAATACTGGAGTGGGTTGACATGCCCTTCTCCACCTTGGAGTGATAATGGGAGTTTAATCAGGGTTGAGGATTCAGTTAAACCAAGCTAATAAAGATCTCCTGATCTGTGTGTCAGGCTAAATACAAGTCCCTGACTCTGGTAATCTTGTTACAGGTAATGGACAGGAAAAAGTGGAGAGAAATTTGGAGTCCTTTGGAATTTGAGTCTTCGGAAAGAGTCAGCTCATCAACATAAGAGCATTGATTGACTTAGCACGTGATATAGTTAGTGCATATGATCCTGCTGAACAACCTTGCAAGGCTGGTCCTACAATGTTCATTTTACTGAAGCTCAGAGGGGTGAGATGTCTTGCCTGAAGCCACATGGCTTAATAACAGGCAGAGCTGAGGTGCACACAGCTCTAACTCCAAAACTGAGTAAGCCACATTATAGTGACTCTCTGCCCTCTTCTCCAGACTCTTCCCAGGAAATAAATGGTAACACTACACTTGAAACCCCTGAGTCATCTTAATTCAATGACCTTTTTAATTTTACACCTGTTTTGTAGCTTTTCTATAGTCATGCTGATCTCCCTAGTCTTGTCCATTACCTGAAGGGTGATGGTGCTAGAGAACATTCTGGCAGGCTTCTCTGTGCAGAGACCCAGCTGACCACAGCCCAGCTCCATGAACCTCAGGGCTGCAGGACCTGCCTCTCTGCCTCTGTCTCGTCTGCTCAGAAGACTGATCCTGCTTTGCCTGGGAGATGGCAAATCATTTTTTTCTTTGCTGCTAAAAATGTCCATTGCATATGCGGCCTGTCCTTCTGAATCATAGATTACAAATTCAGGTTCAAAATGGCCTTCAGCAGAACTGGAGTTTCTTGGGTCAGTTAGATCTGTGGCGTCAGCTTGTGTGACACTGGCCATCCCTAATTTTGAAAAATGGGCTTTGCTACCTTTCAGGCCTGGACTGCAGAAATGTCTGGAACTTTAATGACCTTCTTTGTCCATTAAGGGATCTGATAGACATGAAGTTTTATAAGGTAAGGAGCAAAAATAGATCAGAATTTTGGTGCCAAAATTCCATTAAGCCTGTAACAAAGGATGCATTTGATCTATTTAGCAGATATATTTTGAGGCAGAGAAACTAAGTATAATCATAAGACCTTTTAAATTTAATGTTTATTCAAGGCACCAATCATTTAAAAGAGAAATGTTCTTAGTATGACTGGTAATATGTTTTTCTGCTCTATTTTTCTTCAGAGGCCTAGTTACTTTCTCTTTTCCCTGAGGGCAAATTATAATATCTTTTCTCATGGGAACAGATACTGGGCCCTTGCCTGTTCTTTCATTAGACTGATTTCTTTTTGATTCTGTTATCAGAAGAGCTACAGGAGGTTGAGGCAAAGCCCCCAGCCAGTTATTATTATTGGGTTCAGCCCTGCCTCCCTACTAACTGTCCCATCCTCTTTCACTAAAATGAAAAATCAGTTGGTTTGTTCTGAGTTTTTACTAATAATCATAACTTGATAGAAGATTGGCTAAGAGAGTGAGTTGAAAGTATCTGCCTACTGCCTTGCTTGTTCTTGAAGTGAAGTGAAAGTCGCTCAGTCATGTCCGACTCTTTGTGACCCCATGGACTATACAGTCCATGGAATTCTCCAGGCCAGAATACTGGAGTGGGTAGCCTTTCCCTTCCCCAGGGGATCTTCCCAACCCAGGGATCAAACGCAGGTCTCCCACATTGCAGGTGGATTCTCTTTACCAGCTGAGCCACAAGGGAAGCTAGTTCTTGAAGTGACAGGAAAAGTCTTTAAAAAGAACAAGCTCTTTGGTATAACAAAATATTTAATTGTCAGGGAGCCAGAAATTTTATTCCTGGGATATTAAGAGAATCCATGGTTATATTTTCAGAGGTACTAGAGAGTAGAAAATTTAGGTGGAAAGCAACTTTAGGGGAAAATCATTGTAGGAGTAAAAGCAATTTCAGTGATGCTCCAAGTTCATCCATGCTTAGCAGCTCTGGTGCAGATGAAGAATAAGCAAAGATGGGTTTAACCAGAGTTGGCTTTGCCTCTTTGTTCTCATGAGCAGGAGACAAGGAAGGAGAGTGGGTCTTAAGCACACAGACAGTTGAAGATTTGTACACAAAATGAGCAGAGTAACAGGCTATGGAATCTAGTTTGAAAAGAGAAAGAAGTGACAAATGGGTGACTTCAATCATCAGAGCATCCCGGGGGTGAGGAGCTGTTGAAGATTGGTGTTAGGGGTGGCAGGATGTGACATTTATCTTTCTCTAACTGACTTACTTCACTTAGTAGGATAATCTTTGCTTCTATCCATGTTGCTGTGACATGTACTTTTTCCTTTACACAAAGACATTTTGCACATATATGTAATTTGTTCCTATTTCAGAATCTGAGAACATTTAAAACAGCTAGCTACTGAACATGTGTATTGTGTGAACAACTGATAACACTAAGGTCCCAATAGCTGTTAGGAGAAACTTTCGACTTTATTAATAGGTAGCTGATTGTTTCTGTCTCAAAGTTTGAGTCTTAAAACCTGAGAGTGAAGGAGTAAAATCTGCTCCAGCATTTTTACAGGATTCTGCCCCCTACTTCATTCAGTTCCTGTTCATGTCTAAGACATAAGCCTTGAGTCATTAAATTCCCATTTCAGCCAGTTGCCAGCTGTAAGTTAATACACAACCTGATCTAGCCTCTTTCCCCAGTGCTTGTGCACAATGCTTTGAATGTTCTGTGTTTTCTTTGCCTTTGATTGCCATTCCATCCCAGGATTCTCATTTCCTTTTCTCCTGTGTTTTGGCTAATATAATTTTGGAACTTAGAAAAAAAAGCATCATCTGTCTTTTTCTCATAGCCTTCATCTGCATTTTAGTCTATTTAGGATATTTTTTCTACAGTGTCTTTAATGTGTCTTATTTCCTGTTTTCACAAGCTTTAGATAACTTAATAAAAATGTGATCTAAGATTTGTCTAGGTTAGAGGTTATTATTATGTTTTTATTGGAGTATGGAATAGATTGACCTGCAGAATACACACTGGGCATGGCTATTTGCAGGGCTGTCTTTAGATAACATTGCCTAGAGATAATTTTCCAGGGCTCTGTACCTTGATAACTTGGGGAGCCAGGTGGTGGGAGGCATATATGTAGACAGCTGGCATATATATATAATACCACATGCCCTCTCATTTCCAAAGCAGAGGATAACATTGTTTCAGCTCATCTTCCATTAGCTTGAATTCCTTGTTTTTCATGTTAACAGTACTGTCTCATATTCAGTAAAATGCATGTCTTCTGTGTTCAGCATAATGAATTTCAATAAATTTATATACCCTGATTAAAATACAAAACATTTCCAGTATCCTAGAAAGTTGTCTCATACTTCTTTCAAGTCAATTCTTATTCAACAACTCCCAGATCCAAGTGATCTCTTTTCTGTCACTATAGATCAGTTTTTTATGTTCAAAAACTTCATATAAATGGAGTCACACATTTGTGATTTGTGTTCTTTCATTTATGCATCATTTCATTCAGCATATTCTTTTTTGAAATGCATATATGTTAATTTGCTTTTCTTTCTTTTTCTTTTTTTTTTTTTTGGCTTGGTATTATTACCTGGTTTGGATATACCACACAGGCTTCCCTTGTGGCTCAGCTGGGATAAAGAATCTGCCTGCAATGAGGGAGACCTGGGTTCGATCCCTGGGTTGGGGAGATCCCCTGGAGGAGGAAACGGCTACCCACTCCAGTATTCTGGCCTGGAGAATTCCATGGGGGCACAAAGAGTCGGACATGACTGAGTAACTTTCACTTTCACTTTGGATATACCACAATTTGTTTATCCATTTTCCAATAGATGTACAACTGGATTGTTTCCACTTTTTCCTTTATGCATGGAGTTGTTATTTATGGATCAGTCTTGTTTCAAATATACACAGTTGTTTATCTCAGTATATATCTAGAAGTGTTTTTGGAGTTCTTAGGGTAGGTGAATATTTAAATTTATCAGAAAGTATCAGTTTGTTTTCAAAGGGATTGTACAATTCTAAATGCTCACCAGCAATGTATGAGAGTTTTAGTTGTTCCAAATCCATGTCACTTATTAGAGTCAGCTTTAATTTTAGTTTTTGTGGTGAGTGTGTAAAGGTATATGGTTTTCCTTGGTGACTAATGATGTTAAGTCCCTTTTCATGTACTTATTGACTGTCTTAGTCCTTCTGGATGCTGTAACAACAGTACCACAGACTGTGTGACTTAACCACACATATTTATTTCTCATAGTTCTGAAGGGTGGGAAGACAGTACCTGATGAAGGCCAGCCCTTGGCTTATAAACGGTCATTTCTTGCTGCATCCTCACCTTCTAGAGAGAGAGAGACAGAGAAGGTGAGAGAGCTCTTGTGTCTCTTCTTATGAAGGGCACTAATCCCATTCATGAGGGCTCCATCCTTATCATTAATCTCCCAAAGATCCCACCTCCTAATATCATCACACTGGAGGATTTCAACATATGGATTTTGCAGGGACATATTTCATCTATACCACTGGGCATTTGAATATCTTCTTTTTGTGAAGTGATTGTTTAAGTCTTAAACCAATTTTTAATTTTGGTTGTTAATATCTTTAAATATTTTATTTCCCTTTGAAGATCTTAAATAATTAATGTGCTTTCATCAAGATCCAACTAGATGCCAGATTGCCACAGGCTTTCAGATTTAATATCTTAACAATACAACAAATTGTTGAGGTCAATGAATCATTCCCATTTTACAAAATAGGACACTGAGCCTCAGATACAATGAAAAACTACCTCAAAGTTGAAGTTTTCTGACTTGAAGCATAAGGCCTCTGATACTCAGTGTCACTAGATTTCACCTGAGAAAAATCTGAGAAGATACTGCAAGAAAAATTCACTATCTTTAAAATTGGCCCTGGCTTTAAAAAATAATCTTTTATTTTAGAATAGTTATATATTTACATGAAAAGTAATACAGAGAATTCCCATTTTTCCAGTTGGTCCTGTTCTCTCTCTCTCTTTTTTTTTTGTTCTCTTTTAAAATAATGGTTTTGTTTAGATTTAATTCATATACCATATGATTAATCCATTTACAATTAGATGCTTTTTAGTATATTCACGTATACGTGGCATACAACCATCACCAAAGTCAAGTCTGAAGCATTTTCATCACCTTAAGAAGAAACTCTGTATGTTTTATTAATAGTTATAACCCCTCTACTCCCCTATTGTTGTTGTTGTTTAGTTGCTAAGTCGTGTCTGACTCTGCAAGCCCATGGTCCACCAGGCTCCTCTGTCCATGGAATTCTCCAGGCAAGAATACTGGAGTGGGTTGCCATTTCCTTCTCCAGGGGATCTTCTTGACCCAGGGATCGAATTTGGGTCTCCTGCATTGGCAGGTGGGTTCTTTACTGCTGAGCTATCTGGGAAGTCCCTTCCCAACTATAAATCCTAGGCAACCACTAATCTCTTTCTTTCTGTATATATTAACCTGTCCTGGATATTTCATATGAATCGAACCATATAATGCATAATCTTGTTTTACTGGCTGCTCTTGGTCCTGGCTGTTTTAAGGCTGCTGTGTTCACCACCACTCCTATTCTCCCTGGACACTCTGCAAGCTCCATTTCCAGTCCCTCTGCAGACAGGTGTGTCACGTGACTGAGTTTTGGCCAAAGAGGTCTAAGAAGAAGTGATGTATGTGCCATATCTAGGCTGACTTTTTGAAGCCAAACCAAGCCCAACATTGTAACCCCCATCCTCACCTGCTTTTCTCATACTTGGGCTGCATGAGGAGAATTCTGAAGACTTAGAAGAAAGTGAAAGCCCAAGATAGAAGGAATCTGGGACCCTGAATGAGGAGCAAAATCTCAGCCTTATAGGACTGTGTGCTCTGGACACTAAACAAACATTTGTTGAGATTTAGGAGTTGTCTGCTACATCAGCTTGTCTTATCTAGCTTTCCTACTAAACTACTCTGTGAAAGTACATGATTATGTTTATCCCTAATGTATCTAGGACTCTGATCATGCACTGTCTCTTTATTAAGGTGTCTTACACTGGCCATCCACCCAAGACTAAGGATTAAGAATCAAGAGTCCTTTAAGATCATGCCCCTGCATGTGGCACCACCACACATTTTTGTTACTTCCAAGCAGTCTGAGAATAGAACTTTCCTAAAGTTATATCTCTTATTTAGTTGGAATGAGTCAGAAAGGGCATTCTTGTGGAATAAATCACATACATCCAAAAACATTTATCAACATCTTTGCAACAAATTCTTCAAGCTTAGTATTTATTTCACCGTCTTTACTCCATAATCTCCTGGCTCGTAGGAGGCTCCACAGGAAACACAAGGAACAGAGCTCTGGGCACTGCAGGGCATTTCATGAATTACAAAAATCTGTCCAGTTCTAAAGATCAAAACCTCCACCCATCTGGGGTATATAAATCTTATACATAGAATTTATGAGGGGGGTTATCTTGAATTATGTGTTGGGTGTTGGGTTTGGCACATAATAAATATAAATGATCCTCTCAGGACAGTAGATTAACATCCAGAGGAAAAGAATATCAGGCATCTGTGGAATTTAAATGGGAAGATGTCCTATACTTCTCAGAGAGAAAAGGGTTTCCAATCCACAAGAGACAGGACTCTGATCCTTGTTTTTAAGCCCCTTACTAACTCCTTCCATGGCAGAAGGAGCAATTTATCTGCTCAGGGATATTTGGAAAAGGAGCTGCATAACTTTGGTTTGCCCCTCTTGATCTTTTCACGTTCAAAAGGGTGCTCTGGCTGTCCCCTAGGATGCTAACTGGTCGTACTGGGAAGACCTGTGGATGGCCAGTAGCACCCATGACTGGTGGACAAGCCTATCCAATCCCCAATTCCAAGGGAAGGTGTTGACAAGCTAATTGAGGTGAACCATTTAAGCCACACCTTCCAAAACAGGTCAGATCAGTGATAGAGCTCACATTTTCACCTTCATCTGTCTGAACCTTTTATCCAGTTCTGAACTTGGAGTGTGGGAGGATGGACCACAGAAATATTTATTGATCCCTTGGATTCTACAGATGCACAGCTAATATTATATTGCATGTGATACACAAATCAGTGAACACCTATGGCATGCCTGCTATGTACAAAATTGCACTAAAGACTGTGTGTAACTTCGAAAAATAAAAGCATTTCTCAAATAGATTGAAACTCCTTGAAGGGTAAACTTGCATGAAAGGTGAAGTCAGCCAAAGATGGCATGTAAGGGTTATGTGATGTGGGACAGACTGCAACTCTAACATGAGTTCAGAGCTGTGAGGTGCTGCTCTAGACTAATATTTCTGAAGATCAGGCTTAGCCCTGCAACTGTCTATAATATCTGGATGTGTGTCAGTTTATACAAAGAGACAAAAAAGTTTTCAGTTGATTCCAGCATATGCAGTTTCAGTTTTCCAGAAGTTATTTCTGGTCCTTTCCGCCTTTCTTCCCTTCTAGTTGTGGTTTCTCCATGGCAGATAAGAAATGATATAGCCAAAAATATAAAGCAAATCTAAGGATTTAAAGTCGATGTGCATTCTCTGTTTAAAAATAATAATTCATATCTTTTTTAAAAGTTTGGCTGTGCTGAGTCTGCCTGTGGCATATATGGACTGCCCTAGTTGTGGCACGCGGACTTCTCTTGCTGCAGAGTATGGGCTCTAGAGCACCTGGGCTTAGTTGCCCCACTGCATGTGGGATCTTAGTTCCCCAGCCAGGGATTAAAACCACACCCCCTGCATCGCAAGGTAAATTTTCAGCCACTGGATCATCAGGGAGGTCTTGATTTGTATCTTTTGAAATGCCAATAGTACAGCAATGTCATGGATGTATCAGTGGGGAAATTGTTGTGTTGACTTGATCTTCAGTCTTTCTTATCTCTGTGCTCTTCATCACATGACTCTCTCTATATACTTCTCCTCTACCAATTCTTCCTCTGTAATGTGTCATTCTTTAGAAGAGTGGGTAAGTCAACACTTTCTGGGGCATTATCATGAATGAAAAGAACAAACATGATCTGAAGAAAACAAGTGATAAGAACAGAGGTGAACATCGGAGATAGGATCCCAAGCATAGGACTGTGAAAGTCTTGTTCTTGAGGTGGCTGTTACCTTTTGCTTGTACTGCACCATCCCTGGTTCTAATTTCCATCAGTCACCTAAATGCGGACCAGCGTCTACTCAGCTAACCACATATCCTTAAAGAAGCACATTAAAGTAATCTCAAGTCACAATATGTGATGCTGTGTCTCTGAGAACAGTTCCCCAGTAGTGTTCTGGGGGAGGGGACCTTCCCTGGGGCCAGAAGGGAGCCTCCAGCTAGAAGTCTGGGCACCTGACTCTGGTCCCTGCTGGCTAGCCCACATCTGCTCTCTGTGTAGCCCCTCTTTCTCCTCCTTCACTTTGCAGAGATGGAATTGTGTTGGGGGACACTCACCTTGAGCACTTTTAAGACTTATTCCAAAGTGTGGATTACAAAAAACTATGGAAAATTCTGAAAGAGATAATACTAGACCACCAGACCTGCCTCCTGGGAAATCTGGATGCAGGTCAAGAAGCAACAGTTAGAACTGGACATGGAACAATAGACTGATTCCAAATCAGGAAAGGAGTATGTCAAGGCTGTATATTGTCACCCTGCTTATTTAACTTATGTGCAGAGTACATCATGCAAAGTGCCAGGCTGGATGAAGCACAAGCTGGAATCAAGTTGCCGAGAGAAATATCAATAACCTCAGAGACGCAGATGACACCACCCTTATGGCAGAAAGTGAAGAAGGACTAAAGAGCCTCTTGATGAAAGTGAAAGAGGAGAGTGAAAAAGTTGGCTTAAAGTTCAACATTCAGAAAACCAAGATCATGCCATCTGGTCCCATTACTTCATGGCAGATATATGGGTAAACAGTGAGAGACTTTATTTTTTTTGGCTCCAAAATCACTACAGATTGTGACTGCAGCCATGAAATTGAAAGATGCTTGCTCCTTGGAAGAAAAGCAATGACCAATCTAGACAGCATATTAAAAAAGCAGAGACATTACTTTGCCAACAAAGGTCCATCTAGTCAAGGCTATGGTTTTTCATGTATGGATGTGAGAGTTCAACTATAAAGAAAACTGAATGCCAAAGAATTGATGCTTTTGAACTGTGGTGTTGGAGAAGACTCTTGAGAGTCCCTTGGACTGCAAGGAGATCAAACCAGTCAATCCTAAAGGATTCATTGGAAGGACTGATGCTGAAGCTGAAGCTCCAATAATTTGGCCACCTGATGGGAAGAACTGACTCACTGGAAAAGACCCTGATGCTGGAAAAGATTGAAGGTGGGAGGAGAAGGGGATGACAGAGAATGAGATTGTTGGATGGTATCACCAATTTGATGCACATGAGTTTGAGCAAGCTCCAGGAGTTGGTGATGGACAGGGAAGCCTGGCAAGCTGCAGGCCCTGGGGTTGCAAATAGTCCAACACAACTAAGTGACTGAAATGAACTGAACTGAACTGAATGTGGAGAATCCAGGATTCTTACCAAACATAGGTGCTTGATTCTGCATCCCTCTACCTTGGGCAGAGGGTCATTCCCAGTGGCTGTCTGAACTGGGCCCTGTAGGAGGAAGGGAAAGTCTTTGGTTTTCTTAAGTATGGTAACTCCTTAGTTATGGGTGTTTTACCTTTAGCCATAAAAGCAGGCACATATGCCTTTAGGTTACTGGGGACTGTGAAATGATCATAGATCAATGCTTCAGAAACTTGGAAGCCAAGGATATTTAATAGCTCACATAGCTTAGTAAAATCATGCTTTCTTTCATTTAGATTGAGTTTTTAGTAAGCTGAATAACTTTTAATCTCTATATTATTCAACATATGAGGCAACAGGCTTTTAAATAGCTTTATTATACTTCACAGAGGGCTTCCCAGGTGACACTAGTGGTAAAGAACCCACCAACCAATGCAGGAGACATAATAGACACAGGTTGGATCCCTGAGCCAGAAAGGTCCTCTGGAAGAGCGGACGGCAACCCACTCCAGTATTCTTGCCTGGAGAATCTCATGAATAGAAGAACCCGCTGGGCTACCGCCCATAGGGTTGCAAAGAGATCAACACAGCTGAAGTGACTTAGCAAGCAAGCATACTTCATAGAAGCAAAGATTCTGTCTTCTACATATCATTCAATCCCTTTGAGTGTCTACTTTGTTGAAACTAAAGTCAAAGTGGTAGTTGTTCAGTTGTGTCCGACTATTTGCAACACCATGGGCTGTAGCCCACCAGGCTCCTCTGTCTACAGAATTCTCCAGGCAAGAATACTGGAGTGAATTGCCATTCCCCTCTTCAGCGGATCTTCCCATCCCAGGGATCAAACCCGGGTATCCTGCATTGTAAAAGACACTCATTACATGCCAGATATTTAAATGATGTTTCAGGCATTTGTAGTTGCTTATCTAATATTCTCTCCTCTTTCTTACTAAGAGAATCATGTTTTGTTGAGTTGGCAATATACCTACTATATATATGTACATTTTCTTACCACTCCTGTAATATAGTTGTAGCCAAGGAGATGTTAGCAGAAATCACTGGACAGGCTTCTGGAAAAGGAATTTTAAAGGGATTTTCTCAATTGACCTACATGCTTGCTCTGAGCCCTTCTATCTTCCTTTTGCCTGGAATGGATATTATAATTGTTGGTGCTTTAGCAGCCATTTTGAGACCATGAAGACAATAAACTCTTGTTAAGGATATAAAAAGTCTGCATCCTGATGGTACTGTGGAAATTTCTTACCAGCCTTCAATTTTTCATCTCTATACTTCTTTTAGTGTAGAGCATGAAGGAAACACAACAGGGAGGGAACATAGCAGGGAAGGAACACAGCTCCACCCATCAACAGAAAATTAGATTAAAGATTTACTAAGCATAGCCCCATCAGAAAAAGACCCAGTATCCCCCTCAGTTAGTCTATTCCATCAGGAATCTTCCATAAGCCTCTTATCCTTCTCCATCAGAAGGCAGACAGACTGAAAACCACAATCACAGAAAACTAACCAATCTAATCACACGGACCACAGCCTTGTCTAACCCAATGAAACCATGAGCCATGTTGTGTAGGGCCACCCAAGAAGACTAGGTCATGGTGGAGAGTTCTGACAAAATGTGGTCCTCTGGAGAAGGGAATGGCAAACCACTTCAGTATTCCTGCCTTGAGAACCCCATGAACAATATGAACAGGCAAAAAGTTAGGACACTGAAAGATGAACTCCCCAGGTCAGTAGGTGCCCAATATGCTACTGGAGATCAGTGGAGAAATAACTCCAGAAAGAATGAAGAGACAGAGCCAAAGCAAAAAACAAACAAACAAACAAAAAAAAACAAAAAACCACCCAGTGGTGGATGTGATTGATGATGGAAGCAAGGTCTGATTCTGTAAAGAGCAGTATCACATAGGAACCTGGAATGTTAGGTCTATGAATCAAGGCAAATTGGAAGTGATCAAACAGGAGATGGCAAGAGTGAATGTTAACATTTTAGGAATCAGTGAACTAAAATGGACTGGAATGGGTGAATTTAACTCAGATGACCATGATATCTACTATTGTGGGAAAGAATCTCTTGGAAGAAATGGAGTAGCCATCATAGTCAACAAAAGAGTCCGAAATGCAGTACTTGGGTGCAGTCTCAAAAATGACAGAATGATCTCTGTTCATTTCCAAGACAAACCATTTAATATCATGGTAATCCAAGTCTATGCCCCGACCAGTAATGCTGAAGAAGCTGAAGAAGCTGAAGTTGAATGGTTCTATGAAGACCTACAAGACTTTCTAGAATTAACACCCCAAAAGATGTTCTTTTCATTATAGGGGACTGCAAGGCAAAAGTAAGAAGTCAAGAGACACAGAAACAGGCAAATTTGGCCTTGGAGTACAGAATGAAGCAGGGCAAAGTCTAATAGAGTTCTGCCAAGAGAAGGCACTGGTCCTAGCAAACACCCTCTTCCAAGAACACAAGAGAAGACTCTACACATGGACATCAACAGATGGTAACTATTTAAATCAGATTCATTATATTCTTTGCAGCCAAGATGGAGAAGCTCTATTCAGTTAGCAAAAACGAGACAGAGTGGACTGTGGCTCAGATCATGAACTCCTTATTGCCAAATTCAGACTTAAGTGAAGAAAGTAGGGAGAAGCACTAGACCTTTCATGTATGACCTTAATCAAATCCCTAGCAATTATACAGTGGAAGAGAAAAATAGATTTAAGGGACTAGATCTGATAGAAGAACTATGGATGGGGGTTCGTGACATTGTACAGGAGAGAGGGAGCAAGACCATCCCCAAGAAAGAGAAATGCAAAGAAGCAAAATGGCTGCCTGAGGAGGCCTTACAAATAGCTATGAAAAGAAGAGAAGTGAAAAGCAAAGGAGAAAAAAAAAGATATACCCATTTGAATGTAGAGTTCCAAAGAACAGCAAGGAGAGATAAGAAAGCCTCCCTCAGTGATCAATGCAAAGAAGCAGAGGAAAACAATAGAAAGGGAAAGACTAGAGATCTCTTTAAGAAATTTAGAGATACCAAGCAACATTTCATGCAAAGATGGGCTCAATAAAGGACAGAAATGGTATGGACTAACAGAAGCAGAAGATATTAAGAAGAGATGGCAAGAATACACAGAAGAAGTGTACAAAAAAGATCTTCATGACCCAGATAATCACGATGTCTAGAGCTAGACATCCTAGAATGTGAAGCCAAGTGGACCTTAGGAAGCATCACTACGAACAAAGCTAGTGGAGGTGATGGAATTCTAGTTGAGCTATTTCAAATCCTAAAAGAGGATGCTATGAAAGTGCTCCACTCAATATGCCAACAAATTTGGAAAACTCAGCAGTGGCCACAGGACTGGAAAAGTTCAGTTTTCATTCCAATCCCTAAGAAAGGCAAAGCCAAGGAATGCTCAAACTACAGCACAATTGCACTCATCTCACAAGCTAGCAAAGTAATGCTCAAAATTCTCCAAGCCAGGCTTCAGCAATACGTGAACCGTGGAGTTCCAGATGTTCAAGCTGGTTTTCGAAAAGGCAGAGGAACCAGAGATCAAATTGCCAACATCTGCTGGATCATCGAAAAAACAAGAGTGTTCCGGAAAAACATCTATTTCTGCTTTATTGACTATGCCAAAGCCTTTGACTGTGTGGATCACAATCAACTGTGGAAAATTCAGAAAGAGATGGGTATACCAGACCACTGACCTGCCTCTTGAGAAACCTATATGTAGGTCAGGAAGCAACAGTTAGAGCTGGACATGGAACAACAGACTGGTTCCAAATAGGAAAAGGAGCACATCAGGCTGTATATTGTCACCCTGCTTATTTAACTTCTATGCAGAGTACATCATGAGAAACGCTGGGCTGGATGAAGCACAAGTTGGAGTCAAGATTGCTGGGAAAATATCAATAACCTCAGATATGCAGATGACACCACCCTTATGGCAGAAAGTGAAGAAGGACTGAAGAGCCTCTTGATGAAAGTGAAAGAGGAGAGTGGAAAAATTTGGCTTAAAGCTCAACATTCAGAAAACAAAGATCATGGCATCCGGTCCCATCACTTCATGGCAAATAGATGGGAAACAGTGGAAACAGTGGCAGACTTTATTTATTTATTTATTTTGGGGCTCCAAAATCACTGCAGATGGTAACTGCAGCCATGAAATAAAAAGATGCTTACTCCTTGGAAGAAAAGTTATGACCAACCTAGACGGCATATTAAAAAGTAGAGACATTACTTTACCAACAAAGGTCCAGTTAGTCAAGGGTATGGTTTTTGCAGTAGTCATGTATGGATGTGAGAGTTGGACTATAAAGAAAGCTGAGCACTGAAGAATTGATGCTTTTGAACTGTGGTGTTGGAGAAGATTCTTGAGAGTCCTTTGAGCAGCAAGGAGATCCAACCTGTCCATCCTAAATGAAATCAGTCCTGAATGTTCATTGGGAGGACTGACGTTGATGCTAAAACTCTAATACTTCGGCCACCTGATATGATGAGGTGACTCATTTGAAAAGACCGTGATGCTGGCAAAGATTGAAGGTGGGAGAAGGGGACAACAGAAGATGAGATGGTTGGATGTCATCACTGACTCTTGGATATGAGTTTGGGTAAACTCCAGGAGTTGGTGATGGACAGGGAGGCCTGGCATGCTGCAGTCCATGGAGTTGCAGAGTTGACCGTGACTGTGTGACTGAACTGATCACTGATCACACTTCTTTTAAGTACTGCTCCTTGTATTTTCTGGTACACTGCAGCAAAAGTAATTCCTCAATTGATGAAACACTCAACTTTCAGATTGCTTTCAGTTCAGTTCAGTTCAGTCGCTCAGTCGTATCCAGCTCTTTGTGACCCCATGAATCGCAGCACACCAGGCCTCTCTATCCATCACCAGCTCCCGGAGATCCCTCAGACTCACGTCCATCGAGTCAGTGATGCCATCCAGCCATCTCATCCTCGGTCGTCCCCTTCTCCTCCTGCCCCCAATCCCTCCCAGCATCAGAGTCTTTTCCAATGAGTCAACTCTTTGCATGAGGTGACCAAAGTACTGGAGTTTCAGCTTTAGCATCACTCCTTCCAAAGAGATCCCAGGGCTGATCTCCTTCAGAATGGACTGGCTGGATCTCTTTGCAGTCCAAGGGACTCTCAAGAGTCTTCTCCAACACCACAGTTCAAAAGCATCAATTCTTCGGCGCTCAGCCTTCATCACAGTCCAACTCTCACATCCATACATGACCACAGGAAAACCCATAGCCTTGATTAGACGGACCTTAGTCGGCAAAGTAATGTCTCTGCTTTTGAATGTGCTATCTAGGTTGGTCATAACTTTTCTTCCAAGGAGTAAGTGTCTTTTAATTTCATGGCTACAATCACCCTCTGCAGTGATTTTGGAGCCCAGAAAAATAAAGTCTGACACTGTTTCCACTGTTTCCCCATCTATTTCCCATGAAGTGATGGGACCAGATGCCATGATCTTCGTTTTCTGAATGTTGAGCTTTAAGCCAACTTTTTCACTCTCCTCTTTCACTTTCATCAAGATTGCTTTACTTGGAGATAAAACAGATATAATGAATATTTGGCTTAAAAATTTTCTTATTTTTTACATAAAACAGTTTTGGTGATATTCTAACTTTAAATATGAAAGATGGGGCATGTCTCATCTCTCTATAAATCCTATGTAGCATTAAATAGGCCTAACTTTTTCTTTGAAGTGGTAGCCTTTCGAATTTAATTGAGCCTGAAGAAAAACTCCATTGTTTGGCTGTGTGTTCAGTGTGCCATGCACTCAGTTGCCCAGTCGTATCTGACTCTTTGGGACCCCATGGACTGTAGCTTGCCGGGCTCCTCTGTCCATGGGGTTTCCTAGACAAGAATACTGGAGCATGTCGCCATTTCCTACTCCAAGGGATCTTCCCAATCCAAGCTTGTTGGCTTAATTGTCATTATATCCATGCGAAGCCTGAGATAGTAGAAGTTTCACTGAAGAAGGGCATGTAATTTAGTGGAAAGAGTACTTTAGTGGCAATCTTCGGCACCATGAAGATTTGGGTTTGAATCCTGACTCCATTATAAACCAGTTGTATAATTTTAAGCCTATTATCATATCTTTCTCAGCCTAAGTTTTCTGATGTATAAAATTAGGAAGGCCTCAGGTTAAAAAGGAAGAATCTGCAAAACAACATATGAAAGGGACCCAGTGAAGTATCTGGTACCATATACAATTATTTTCCTGCATTTGTGTCTTGTTTCTTACTGTCTCACTTAACAGATGTTTACTGAACATCTATTGGTGTCAAGACTATGTTGAGCATTTAGTTCTTTGACTTTCTGTCTTTGGCCCAGATGGAATTATAACTTCAGGGCTGAGCATTGGAAGGACTAATGTTTGATCCATTTAAAAGCTCATTGGCACTAACCAGGGGAGAGTGGGTTTCAGAGCTTCATCACCAGGTTTCAATTAAGAAACCAAATTGAAATCTTAGTGGCATAGTGAGGTTTGGTGATTACCATCCAAAACCAGATGTAAAGTCTAGAGATGGGTCTGGTGGACAGAGTCAGTATTTGGACACTGGAACAAAATTTTGAGGCTCCATCTGGAAAGACTTGTACCTCTCCAAGAAGGAGAATGGGCTTGGGTGTACAGAAACCCCCAAAACTGAAATGAAATGGGGCTTGATTCTTTGTGACTTTGTTTCATATGTTCTACAGATGTGAAACTACGTAGTTGAAAATATTTGAAGTCAATGAATTATTTATGACAGGAAAGCATGTATTTTGCCTAAGGCAGACTCTGTGCCTTTTCAGTACATCTTTTCTCAGTTATCTCTTGAACCTGGTCAACTATGTGAACTCTCAAGTAGTCAGCAAATTTGAGTTTGGTCAGAATATATTATTTCTGGATCATGACATAAAATCAATACTTAGAAGAAAGACTTTGGGGAAAGAGAGAGGTGAGAAAGCACAGAGAATTTACCTTGTGAGAAATTAAGTTGTACTCATTTTCTTTCTTTTATTTATCAAGGTCCTGAGCTCAAGAAACTAGCAATTACAAAGAGCAACTATAATTGTGGCTCATAATCGCTGAACATTTTTCAAGTGCTGGGACTGTCTACAGCTTATTATTATTTTTAGTCCTGACCATCAATAACTGTCTTTCATGAATACAAAGCTCAGTGTGATTTCCTTGGGGATCAGTGCCACAGTGGAAACAACGGGGTTATTGGCATCAGTGAGATTTGAGTCGAAATCTTGACTCTATGACTGAATACATTACTGCATGTCTCTCAGCCACAGTTAATAATTCTCCACAGTTTTCCCCATTTTTCAAATGAGTAAACTGAATGGAGTTGGGCCACCTGCCCACAGTCACACAGATAGTCGATAGAGGAGCTGTGGACATAGAGAGATAGTGATCTTCCATCAGTGAAATTCTGTGCTTTCCCACATGCTCCTATACTACCCAGATGTTGGGGACCCCAGTAGATCATGAAGGGACAGGAAACACTCTCCTTTCACACATGACAAAGCGGGGTCCAGAGGGGGTGAGCTGAATGCCCCAGTGATGGCAGGAATCAGAACTCCAGACCAGGTGTTCCCCTCCACACCAGGCCTGAGAAAAGCCTACATGGAAGAAAACTAAGAGTTCACCAATATTCCGCCTTTATATATTCATTTTTCTGGTTATGGAATTGAGCATAAGTCAGGGTAAGATCTGGGTTAAGGTCCATTCTCCTGGTTTCCAATATATCACATTTCTACAAGATTTATGGTTGTTTTCTCCTTGGTTGGAACAAATGTTGTTGGATTATCAGGCTTTGTTTACATTTTTCTCTTATCTCAGCAGCATCATTTTAATCCAGCTGGCCAGTCTGTTCCGGGGATCAGCTTTTGCCATTTGACTCCCGTGTGTCCACACAACTTTCCCTTCAACTTCTTTGTATCTCTGTGATTCCTTTGTTTTGAGTTACCTGTTTTCTGCCAAAATGGCTATTTGTGTAATTCTTTACCTTTTGTTTCCTGGTCAGTGCAGAGAGGATCTCCTAAACGTTGTGCACACTGGGGACCAGCATTTGTGATCTTTATCTCTCTCTGGAGGAAAAAAGACTTCTTACTCCATTTTCTTAATCCTGACCTCACAGCCAGTCTGTTCTTTCCAGTCAGCAAGTGTTTTGCTGCAGTTTCAAGTTTGCAGCAGTTTTGAAGCATACTTCCGGGAGATTCTCTATAATGCAGAAAACATTTTTGCTTTGAGCCCCAGAACTTTATTTTGTGGAATTTTCTTTTTAAAAACAGAACAAAGAGCAGTTGCAAATGCCAGTTCCTTGGCTCTAGTTGTTTCCTTCTAGGCCCCTAAATGGTAACCAGACACTGACTGAAATTCCATGGCCCCATCGCACCCCGCTGCCCGCCCCTTTCCTCTTGAGGTTCATTATTTCTCCAAATTAAAACGTTCTGGTTGGAATGAGTGAGGATAAAGAGACAAGGCAGCAGGGAGCTCCGGCTACACAGAGGGATTAGATCTTGAGGAGGCCTTCCTCACTGGTCTGAGATACGATTAATCGGCCAACAGGACTGTAACTTTGTCATTTGAGGAGGTCAGTTTTAAAAGGAAGTCTGCTCTCGTTACCTGTGACTGTTGAGATTTAAATACAACTTCTCTTCTCAGCATATTTGCAACAGCACAGAGATTTTGGCTTTATCCAAATATGGAGGTGTTTTTCTTTCATTCATTTGTTGTGCAAATATTAACTGCATGGTGATGGTGACTGCATCATGCATGGTGCTAGGTTCTGAGGACTCCAGGGTAAGCAAAGGACAGACTGTCCCCTGCTTTCTCAGATTTTACAAGGTAAGTAGAGTGGCAAATATTAAGTAAATAATCACACACATTTGTGAACATCAGCAAACTGAAGTAAGCTCACTGCAGGAGAGGAGGGTCTTTCCAGGGCAGATAACAGAGGGTCTCACCTAGGGCAAGTGTGTATGTCAGGGCGGGCCTTACTGAGGAATAGACCAGTGAGCCAAGATCTGAAAGATGAGAGAGAGTTCAGTGGGTGACTGTGCGGTGCCAGGTGAGGTGTGCTTTTAGGGCAGAGTGTTCTCCGTGTGACAGAGAGAATGACATACAGAGGCTAGCTGTAGGATGGGCATGGTGCATGTGAGTAAATGCATTTAGGCCAGAGAGGCTGGATTACTGAGTGCAAGAGGGAGAATGGAGCAACAGTGACCCGAGGGTCAGCCCATTCTAGGGCAGGGTGAGAGATTTTGTCTCTAGGCTTAGAGCCACTGACAGGTGCTATGCTGGAAAATGGCAGGATTAAATTTGCATTTTGAGAAGATTGCTTCTGTTTCCTGTGGAGAACAGATGCTCTTCAGGCCAGGGTGGATCCATTCAGTCATTCATTCGTGACACGCAGTGGGAGGATGGCCCTGCTTCTGTCAAAAGTTATTATTTTCGTGACTGAAAACAGATAATAAACTAACATGTAGATTAGGAGAAAAGATGCTTTCCAATGGCACTAAGTACAATGTAAGGAACTGACTAAGGGGCCCCTGGCAGACAGCACTGGGCGGCTCTGTTATTCCCAGTCTACTGAGTTCTTAGGGAAGGCTTTCCTCCCCCTCAGTTTTCCTCCTCTCTGGGGAGAGTCTGAGTCTTATGTCTTGCTTAGAACTAAACCAGTCTCCTTACCTGCACTTTGAGTACTTGTCCTTATGTGCTGATTCTGTAAATGGACCCCTAGACCCCCCAATTTTTCCTGGCTTTTTTACAATGTGGAGTATGTGATCCTGAAGGAGCTTTCAAGATCATCTCATTCATCTCTCTCATCTTACAGGCAACCAAGCAGAAGCCAAGTGAGGTACTGCACAAGGGGTCAGTGAGTATCCCATTCTTGTATCCATGGCATCTTGTGCTGCACCCAGAGCCCACAGCCTTACTATTCCATCCTCTTGGTAAGGATGGGGGCACAGCAGTGCTTTCTGAGGCCCTGCAGCCTGTTTCCAAAGCACTTTTTATCCCTGGATGTGTAGGAGACTCCAAATACCTGTGGAAAGTGATTAACGGTCTTTCCCCCCTTCCCCTGGCATTTCCTAATGCAAAAAATCTTGGCTAGCAACCAATTTAATTTAGACTCCAGAAATTGCTACTTTTTTTTTCAACTTGGCTTATATTAATGATATTTTTTAAATGCCCTGAAGCTCTAAAGCATATTTGAGATCATGAAATAGTATTACAAAGCTTTTGCCATTTATAAAATTGCATGGAATGCAAAGTCCAAAAAAAGAAAGAAAAAAAGAATTCTTTTTTACTCCTTTGGAGATCCTAGTATAACCTAATCTGAAATATGCTTACTGAGCTGATTATAATAAAATTATTTTATATTCTATCTCTTAGGAGTTCCCCCATTGTTTTGGGAGAAAATTTCCAGATTTAGTCAAGGCTACAGGCACTGAAGAAAAAATTAGGTGATAATATTTGTCCCAGGAAAACATTTTTTCAATAAATTTCACATATATCCTACTGCAAGGGAAAATTTTTTTTCTCTTTTGTATGAGACGGGTGTTTTATAATCTTCATTTTCATATGAAGAAATTGAAGCCCAGAAAAATAAAGTAACCAAATTCACAGAGCTAAACCCTAATTATTATGACCATCAAATGACTTGGAAGACATTTTGTATGACATTTTAGCTTAGATGAGAGAGAGGAGCTAATGCTAGTGGGGGGTTGGGGAGATTCCTTGAGAGCCAACAGTCGAGTTTGGAAATTCATGTTTGAATATCCTTTTAGAGCTTTTGTTTCCATATGCTGGTTCTTAAGAGGTCAGAATGGCAAAGAGGTACTGAAGTGCCTGGGTCAGCTGGGATGAGAAAAGAGTCAGATCTTCCTTGGAAGAGTCACAGAAGTTAGTGTGCTGAGGTGCATTTGGCCTCTCAGCAGAGAGCACAGGCAGCTGCCAAGTGCTGAGGGTCTGACCCAGGTAACTGCATTCAGTTATTTCCGGTGTTGGCTTTTACAACACAAATGGTGTAATACAGCAGAAATTTACTCTATCACAGCTCTGGAGGCCAGCTGTCTCAAATCCATCTCACTGAACTGAAACCAAAGTCTTTCAGGGCTCTGCTCTCTCCACCGGCTCCAGGAGTAAATCTGTTCCCTGTCTCTTCCTGCTGCTGGTGGCTTCCAGGATCCATTGACTTATGGCCACATCACCCCAGTCTCTGCCTCCATGGTCACATTGCCTCTTCCTTCTCTGCCTGTGCCAAACTCCCTCCACCTCCCTCTTATGTGCTGGCATTTAGAGCCCACCCAGGTAATCCAGGACAAAGATCCCTTTCCCTGATAAGGTGATATTTACAGGTTCCAGAGATTAGGACCTGATATCTTCAGGGTTGTTATGGAACCCATCATATACTGAATCTGGATCCATCATGCTGACACCATTTATTTATGGCTGACAGAGGACAAGGCTGTGAACAAGAGGCCAGCAAAAGAGAACCTTCCTGTTCTCCAGAGATGGGAAGAAATATTATAATCAGTGTTTGGCAAAACAAACACTGAAGGGAAGAGCTTAAGCAATATGCAGTTCCCGAGTGACCACATGGCATGATTACTGCTGAGTTTGTTTATGAGAGGAAAGAAAGCAGCCATGTTGGGAGCCTTGGGTGGTTTTCATATCCTGGAAGTTATGTAGAAATCATTGGGCAGGAATGAGTTATTCAGGAGTGTAAAATGATTTCTTGTTCAAACAGACTGCAATCCTCAAGTGGTTAAAAGAATCCTCCCAGAGAAGAGAAATGTAAAATGTCCTTCAAAAGGCTATTACTGTAGCCCTTTGGGGACAAAGAATCAAATCGTCCCCAGTCTCTTGTTGACTTTACCCCATGGAGCACGGTTGTTGAGAAGGAGCAGTGAGGTTGAAACATCCGGCCGTGGTAACTGAATGATGTGGTGAGGAAGCGTCCTCCTTCCCAACCTCATTCATGAGTCAGGAATGGAGAGGGATGAACATGCCTGGTGAGTGGAAGCTACACATTCTTGTCCATTTTCTTGCTTTAGATGAAAGAACATACCACAGTACTGCCCCCCACTCCTCCAAATAAATAAATAGCATTAGCCAGCCTGGATCTTCTCTTGTAAATTGCAGATGCATCAGTAACAAGGACAGCAAAGATGCTTCCCAGACTTCCCCACACCTGAGAGATTGGGGTGAGGCTTTCCATTGAGATTTTTCAAATGCCAGTCAGGGGCATTTCTAAGCTTCCCATAGACCTTGGTGACTATTTTAGGGTTGAAAACACTTTTTTTCTTACATGATCACCTATCATCTCTCCAAATTCTGGGACTCCCTAAAGGCCCAAATGTCTTACCTCTCTTCATTCTTCTTTATTCCCCCTTGACCATAATAAGTAATTCATATAATTAAGAAGTTTCCAGAAATGACGTTCAGGTAAAAATGCTTACCAGCCTTAGTTATCCAACAGAGCCCTGAAAGCTGCTGATTCTAGAATAAAACTACTCAAATTTAGGTTGACCATCTATTTGGCAAAATGCAATTCAAGATGAATCTCATGGGCTGGCTGGATTCAGTTCAGTTCAGTTGCTCGGTTGTGTCCAGCTCTTTGTGCAGTACACCAGGCTTCCTTGTCCATCACCAACTGCTGGAGCTTGCTCAAATTAATGTCCATTGAGTCGGTGATGCCATCCAACCATCTCATCCTCTGTTGTCCCCTTCTCCTCCCGCCTTCAATCCTTCTCAGCATCAGGGTCTTCAGCATCAGTCCTTCCAATGAATATTCAGGACTGATTTCCTTTAAGATTGACTAGTTGGATCTTCTTGCAGTCTAAGAGACTCTCAAGGGTCTTCTCCAACACCACAGTTCAAAAGCATCAATTCTTCAGTGCTCAGCTTTCTTTATAGTCCAACTCTCACATCCATGCACGACTCCTGGAAAAACCATAGCTTTGACTAGACGAACCTTTGTTGGCAAAGTAATGTCTCTGCTTTTTAATATGCTGTCTAGGTTGGTCATTGCTTTTCTTCCAAGGAGCAAGCATCTTTTAATTTCATGGCTGCAGTCACCATCTGCAGTGATTTTGGAGCCCAAAATATAAGGTCTTTCAGTGTTTCCACTGTTTCCCCATCTATTTGCCATGAAGTGATGGGACCAGATGCCATGATCTTGGTTTTCTGAATGTTGAGGTTTAAGTCAACTTTTTCACTCTCCTCTTTCACTTTCATCAGCAGGCTTTTTAGTTCTTCTCTTTCTTTCATAAGTGTGGTGCCATCTGCATATCTGAGGTTACTGCTGTTTCTCCTGGCAATCTTGATTCCAGCTGTGCTTCATCCAGCCTGGCATTTCGCATGATGTACTCTACATATAAGTTAAATAAGCAGGGTGACAATATATAGTCTTGATGTACTCCTTTCCCGATTTGTAACCAGTCTGTTGTTCCATGTCATTCTAACTTGCTTCTTGACCTGCATACAGATTTCCCAGGAGGCAGGTCAGCTGGTCTGGTATTCCTGTCTCTTGAAGAATTTTCCACAGTTCATTGTGATCCACACAGTCAAAGGCTTTGGCATAGTCAATAAAGCAGAAATAGATGTTTTTCTGGAACTCTCTTGCTTTTTCGGTGATCCAGCAGATGTTGGCAATTTGATCTCTGGTTCCTCTGACTTTTCTAAAACCAGCTTGAACATCTGGAAGTTCACGGTTCACATACTATTGAAGCCTGGCTTGGAGAATTTTGAGCATTACTTTGCTAGCGTGTGAGATGAGTGCAATTGTGTGGTAGTTTGAGCATTCCTTGGCTTTGCCTTTCTTAGGGATTGGAATGAAAACTGAACTTTTCCAGTCCTGTGGCCACTGCTGAGTTTTCCAAATTTGTTGGCATATTGAGTGGAGCACTTTCATAGCATCCTCTTTTAGGATTTGAAATAGCTCAACTAGAATTCCATCATCTCCACTAGCTTTGTTCGTAGGGATGCTTCCTAAGGACCACTTGACTTCACATTCCAGGATGTCTGGCTCTAGGTAAGTGATCACACCATCATGGTTATCTGGGTCATGAAGATCTTTTTAATATAGTTCTTCTGTGTATTCTTGCCACCTCTTCTTAATATCTTCTGCTTCTGTTATGTCCATACCACTTCTGTCCTTTATTGTGCCCACCTTTGCATGAAATGTTCCCTTGGTATCTCTAATTTTCTTGAAATTTCTAGTCTTTTCCATTCTATTGTTTTCCTCTATTTCTTTGCATTGATCACTGAAGAAGGCTTTCTTATCTCTCCTTGCTATTGTTTGAAACTCTGCATTCAAATGGGTATATCTTTCCTTTTCTCCCAGACTGGACTAGAAGCTATTTAAAAGAGTTCTTCTGGTACCCCAACTTGGTGACCTGGAGCTTCCAGCCAATGTCCTACGGGACACCAAATACTCTCCATCATCTGCTGATTCCTTTTGCTTAAATGAGTAACAACAACCTTGATGCTTCTTGTTGAAGGGCTATATATATAGTAGGGCACTCTGTCTTATTAAACTGTTAGAGCATACCAATGCTTATAGCCTTTTTCATTTCCTTTGCTAAAGACATCTCTTACTAGGACAACAGTAGCAAAACTGAACAGTGTTGTAACTTCATGCTCTGTCAGTAATGGTTTCAGACATGACCAGTCTCAAGGACCTGGTCAGTTTGTCTTTCACAAAGCTACATTGTGGAATTAATATTCCTCTTCTGGCACATAAATTGGAGAAGGCGATGGCACCCCACTCCAGTACTCTTGCCTGGAAAATCCCGTGGATGGAGGAGCCTGGTGGGCTGCAGTCCATGGGGTCGCTAAGAGCCAGACATGACTGAGCGACTTCACTTTCACTTTTCACTCTCATGCATTGGAGAAGAAATGGAAACCCACTCCAGTGTTCTTGCCTGGAGAATCCCAGGGGCAGGGGAGCCTGGTGGGCTGCCGTCTATGGGGTCACACAGAGTCGGACACGACTGAAATGACTTAGCAGGCACATAAATGCCTTTTCATCCTTCCCTTTCATAGCCCAGTTTTCCCTAAACCACCAAGTAATTGACATGCAGTTGCCTCCCACACGGTGTAGGAGGCACCTCCTTCATTGTATTTCTGTGAGATTTGGTATAGCTGATTAATTATTAGTAACCAGGCCTTGGACACTGGTGATTGGGTTTGTCCAACAGTGAGTGATTGACAATGAACTCACTGAAACCTGTCAAATAATTTCCATTTTCCTAGACCCCTCTCAGACTTTACATTTGGAATAAAGCTGACCCTTAAATTCCTTGCTATGAAGCGACTGCTGGATCTGAGCTTTTCTTGCTCACTGGCACAGAGGCAGTGCAGGGTCTCCTGTTCCCTTATGGCAGCATGCTGATCTGCTGGTGCTGGGCAACTGGCAAGTATCTATCACAGGTTTCAACATAAAGTGATTTCTGTTTGAACTGATTCAGCAGGGATACATATACCTCATCATGGGAGAAATAGTGGATTCTCTGGACTGGTGTTAATAGGGTGAAAAAATATATTCGATATAATTATTTTCCCACAGTGTAAACTATAAGAAAGAGAGACTAGACACTCCTATTTTGGTGGGATAGGAGAGCTCTTAACCTGATGGGGAATCATGGATAAACCAAAAAAAGAGAGACAGAAAATATTTTATGGGCACGGGTTAAACACAAGATGGCCATGAGTCTAGTTTTCTCATTCTGTGCCCAGTTATATTTATTGTTCAGGACTAATTATCTATGGTACCTTTTTTCTTTAGCTCTTCAAATACCTTGGCTTAGACATTAAAGTGTATGATTACCCCATTTAAACAAAGCTTGAAAAACACAGGTTGATTCCCAAAGTTCCCAAAGGTGATTTTCAAGGTTTAAGGAGAGTTTGGGTTAGCAGGATGGCTACCCAACAAACTAAATCCCACTTTTAATCATGCTTCTGATGGATATATTAAAAAAAAAAACAGATTGAGAAGAACCAAATGCAGTTTTTGAAGCAGAAACATTCATATGTCATTATAAAGAGAAGAGATGGGAACCTTGCAGTAAAGAAGAGAAAGGTCATAAAATCCATCAGGGGTGCTTTCTTTGGACTCTCTCGATAGCTACTCTTTGGTGACTGTTTCTTAGTTATCTTGACTCTGTCTTTACACAGTATTAGCTGGAAAACTTGCTTCTAACTTGATTCTAATTTCTGCTGCAAGGAGATGGGAGCATAGCTGAAGACAAAACCTTGTTTGGTTTCTCTATGTGGTTGGGTCATGCAATGTTTCTCAATCGGTCACGTGGAGGATTTGGCATGGTCTGTATCAGAGAAAAGCTGCTTGAGAAGCTTTGCCTTTCGTCCATCCATTTGGCTAACAGTATGTTATAACATGAGTCTCAATCAGTCATTTGTTTTTTCAATTTGTGCATGAGAAACTATGACTTAAACAACTAAAACAGCAGCCATGGCACCAAAACAAGGTCAATACTTGCATCCAAGTTGTTTGAATGACCACTGCCAGCATATTTTTCTCCTGCTAAAATCTGGCCCCTGCACTTTGACATGTTAATTCCCTTCCTTCCCTGTTTGGCATATAAGCAAAGAAGTAAAGTGACAACCATCCACAGCAGCTGTGAAGAAACCACCAGAGCCAGTGTGAGTTCTGATGGACACCAGTTGTCTGATGGTGACTCTTTCACATATGTTTTAAAAAAAAAAAACAAAAAACAACCTATACTTTATTTTTCAGTTAGTTTTATAGATGTTTCAAGCTGGGGCCTGCATTTTTCTGTGGTAAGCTCACCTTGTCACCCTTAGGATTCCCCTGGAGGCTCACTCACCTAGGCCTCATTCATATTTTATGTGAGCTGAGCTGCATGAGCTTGGTGCTGCCATTTGTTCTTTCTTGCATTGAAGTAATTTGCTTTTCCCTTTTTGCAACCCTCAGTTTCAACAACTTGAAGCCAACCTACAGACTGAGAGAAGAGAAATCTGGCTGCGTGGTTATCATATCACAGAGGTGTACTATCCAAAAACTGAAGAGATACTAGTGTTGCTTTGTTTGAGTCCACACAGATGCCAAGTTATCTGTGCACCCTCACTGTGGTTCTTGGGAATCCCTGGTGAATGGAATACTTTCCTAAGAGACTGGATCTCACTAAAAATGTTTGGATTTAAGTGCTATTTGTGTCAAAGTGAGCCTTTAAAAAGATGGCCAATTCCATTTCTATTTTATGTAGTTTTCAACATCTGTCTTCATTATTCCTCTAATATGTGTAGGTATTCTGAATACACTGGATAATTTCTGTGGACTGACTCAGAATACAGGAAGTTTGGATAAATAATAACAATAATAAAAAAATCTGTGAAAGTTTCCCCATTTTTTGTTCTCTGCTTTCGGTAAACACGTGCCTAAAAAAGAAGGTAGACCATTATCTATATGGCTTGGTTCAGGGTAACAGAAAAGTGGCCCTGAATTAAACATTTCTGTCCGATTGGCCTACTGGGACACTTAAAAATCCCAACCTTTAGACCACACACTCTTAATTGTGGCATGTGGGTTTCTAGGAGTTGAAATTAAAAAACCCACAGAAGGTTATTTAACAGTTCCAACTTCTAAGTGTGTCCTTCTCTCCTCCAGACTCAGATTTTTTGGCTAAAAATGGTGACAATTGGGTTAAGACTTTAAAGGCTTTTGTCTAAATACTAATCTTGGTGATGGTGGGGAGGTGTGTGGGGGTTGGTCAACAGTGCATGATGCTACCAGCAGCCCTGATGGCCTTATTGGGAACTCACTTACTGGCTAACCCAGTCACCTAGGAAGGCCGTGTGGAGGACAATAAAAGGAAGAGGGAAAGAGGGAAGGAGAAGGCCCTGGGTTGTCTGGTCACGTGACTTCCCTTATGTAGTCCTTAAGGAGTGTGGCTAAGGTTCATGACAGTATGCCCCTGAAAAACCTAAGTGACTTAATCTATTCTTTTAAATTTATTTATTTTAAAAAATGAGAAGAAAATTTATATTTAATTTTTAACAGCCTTGCACGCTAAGACTTCAGTTCTGGCCAACTTTGCAACCCTGCAGCCCTATGATAGCCTGCCAGTCTCCTCTATCCCTGGGATTCTCCAAGCAGGATTGCTGGAGTGGATCGTCATGCCCTTCTCCTGATCCCAGGGATCAAACCCTCATCTCTTTTGTCTCCTGCATTAGCAGATGGGTTCTTTGCCACTAGCACCTCCTATTGAGATAGAAGTCACATGTCATATCATCTATCCATTTTAAGTATGCCATTGAATGGCTTAGTGTATTCACAGGGATATGGTACCTTCATTGAGGATTTGGCTTGTCTTGCCATCTTGTCTTCTTGCTGGGCAATGCTCTTTCCCCAAATAGGGGTTCATTACCTTCTTGTCATTCAAGTCTTTGCTCAGATGTCACTTCTAAGGAGCTTGCCCTTCATCCTTGCCCAGTGTTCCCTCTCCTCCCAGCTTTAGTGTCTCCACAGCCCTAGCGACGGCCTGTTTGGAGCCCTCTGACAGTTTGTCTTTGGTTTGTGGTCTGCAGTCCTTGGCTTTCCCAGGGCAGAACCTTCACCTTGTCCCTGCTGTTTCCTCAGTTCCTGAGCCTCAGCCTGGTTAGAATTAGGGACTGGAAAGAGGAGCGAGCATGGATAGCTGTCGTCTCAGCATCCTGTCGTGGGTATTTGGGAAGGAGCAGTAGCTGAAGAGAATGGCTGGCTCACCGCAACTCATGACTGGGTCAAACCTCCCAACGCTGACCTGGAAACAGGGCTGCCACAGCGGCCACAAGCTGCCCGACACAGGGAAAGGTGACAAAGCTGGGCCTGGGACTCTGGGATCTTGAGTTCTAACTCTGTATCTGTAACCCTTCTAAAGTTACCTGGTCTCTCTGAGACTCTATAACATAAGAATATTGGACCTCTGACTCCTTGTAGTTCTGATACTCTGGAATTCTGATGGAATCCTCTTATCAGGTGTGTAATTGAACAATTATAGGTAAAGTGTACCTGAAACTATCCCATCTTTAAAAAACCCTGTCCATGTGGCTACCCTTGCTGTATTAAGATGCATTTCTCTCTTCCTTCTCTTCCTTCTTCCCTCTCCACTCCCAGCACACTCTTTTGTAAGAATGGATCTTTTTTTTTTTTAATTGAAATGTAGTTGATTTACAATGTTGTGTTGATTTCTGCTATTATTCTTTTCCATTACAGCTTATCACAGGATATTGAATATAGTTCCCTGTGCAATAAGTAGGGCCTTGTTGTTTATTCATTCTATATATAACGGTTTACATCTGCTAATCCCAAACTCCCAGTTTATCCCTTCCCTTCCCCTCCTCCTCCTTGGTAATCATAAGTCTGTAAGGCTGTTTCTATGTCTATGAATCTGTTTCTATTTTGTAGATAGGTTCATTTGTGCTATATTTTAGATTTCACATACAAGTGATATCGTATGACGTTTGTCTTTCTCTTTCTGACATTTCACTTGAAGTGAAGTAGCTCAATCCGTGTCCGACTCTTTGCGACCCCATGGACTGTAGCCTATCAGGCTCCTCAGTCCATGAAATTTTCCAGGTGAGAGTACAGGAGTGGGTTGTCATTTCCTTCTCCAGGGGAGGAGTGGGTTGTCATTTCCTTCTCCAGGGGATCTTCCCTATCCAGGGACTGAACCTGGGTCTCCCACACTGCAGGTAGACACTTTACCATCTGAGCCACCAGGGAAGGCGGTGATGGACATTTTACTTAGTATGATGATAATAACCTCTAGTTGCATTTTTGTTGCTGCAAATGGCATTGGAATGTTAGTCACTCAGTCATGTCCAACTCTTTGCAACCCCAGGGACTGTAACCTGTCAGGCTCCTTAGTCCATGTAATTCTCCAGGCAAGAATACTGGAGTGAGTTGCCATTCGCTTCTCCAGAGGATCTTCCCGACCCAGGGATCAAGCCTGGGTCTCCTGCACTGCAGGTAGATTCTTTACCGTCTAAGCCACCTAGTAAAAGCTAATGGCATTATTTCATTCTTTTTTTTTATGGCTGACTAATATTCCATTGTATATCTATACACATATATATACAATAAGAAGCTGTGGCGCTTCTTTATCCTTTTATCTGTTGATAGACATTTTGGTTGTTTGTTTCTATGATTTGGCTATTGTAAATAGTGTTGCTTTGAACATTGGGGTGCATGTATCTTTTTGAACTATAATTTTGTCAAGGTAGATGCTTAGGAGTGGGGTTGCTGGATCATATGGTGATTCTATTTTTAGTTTTTTTGAGGAATCTCCATACTGTTTTCCACAGTGGCTATATCAATTTGCATGCCCATCAACAGTGTAGAAAGGTTCCCTTTCCTCCACACCTTCTCTGGAATTTATGATTTGTAGACTTTTTGATGTTGGCCATTCTGACCAGTGTGAGGTGGCACCTCACTGTACTTTTGATTTGCATTCTCCAATAATTAGTGATGATGAACATCTTTTCATGTGCCTATTGGCCAGGATGCACCTTTCTAACTCTTGGGGTCTTTGACCCATATGGCAGAAGAAAGGGCAAAATAAAAATTGTGCTTTGAATGTGCTATTTGAGCTGGAGCTAAATTTGAGTAAAACTTTGTCTGTGAGTTTACAAACATGCAATTAAGGCTCTTACAGTTATCTAAATCCACTTTCTTGCCTTATAATTTTATGGTTAGAAGCATTACAGTTGTTTTTAGATTTTCATTATAACTTCAGTGGCCACAGACTGAACCAAATAGTGTTTATTTGTGTAACAAATTATGCCCCTCAGCTAACTTTACTGTGTAATTTGCACTGGGTGTGCATTTTGCTAAAAAAAAAAAAAAAGTATACATTGGTCTGAGGCTCCCCTCCTCCTTTTCTCTCTTCTTCTCCAAAGCAGCACTGACAACAAAAATTGGGATCTTGAGTTCTAAATTGCACATCTGAGCATTTCACTACAGATGTGTTTGAACACACACAGGCCTGTGTGTACTACATGTGTGTACTACACACAGGCCTCCAGATACACAAACTTGTAGAAAGAAAATTATATAAAGATATCCAAACTCAAATTCTGTTAACATAGGTGCTGGGTAACCTTGGGGAACTTAGCTTGCCTCACTGAGTTTTTATTCACTTTTAGCTCCAGCCCCAAAGCACATTTGATAAATAACAGAGATTTTGTGTATAACCAGAATAATTCTCTGAGTTGCTATTGAGTTCGAAGAAGAAAGTTTCTGAAATTCCATTGCACATTGTGAGGTGCTTTCTAAATATATGATAGAGGTGACTAGAATGATAGAAAATGAGCACTTTCCATCATTCCAGGTTGAAATTTGTTTCAAGGTAAATTTTTAAAAATTTGCACGTATGAAATTTGGTTCTCAGAATAAACAGGATCAGCTTCTTTCCATTTGTCCATTTGAGATAGTATATATGCGCCAGGACTGCTGTCCACCTGCTGATCACATAGGTTCCTGACTAACAAAACTGGGGAGACTCATGGTGAAGGTATGTCCCTTTTTGCATTTTTTTCAAGTTATTCTTAGCAATCAATAAATGTCTTTGGAGACCTCATTGCCTGTGGGCATCCAGTGATTTTTGTCCACAGATGATTTTATCCTTAGATGTTACTTTTCCTTTGGTCTTACTTGTGACAAATGGTGAAACTGAGTGAGTGTTAAAGCTGAACTTATTAAACAGGAATAGAAAACCCATGATATATTTAAGCAATTTGAATCAATTAGGCTCTTGAGTGTGGGTCATGTTTCAGTTCAAAACAACACAGAAGGTCTAAATAAATTATTAGTTCCTTATAATAAGCCTCATCTATTCTGGATTCTTGTTGAGATAAAATAATCACAGACTTAAAACTAAAGAATAATATAAATACATTATATCAAAATACCTCTTTATAGTTTTTATAACACTTTCAGACAAATCATATGCTGAAAGATCTTGTCTCTGCTAGAGATCAGCTGATGACCTTGGCAATGACTTCTTAGTTCAGGGTCTTTAAATTCCCTTCTTGGAGGGTGGGAGGGTAGCTTGGGGTCATCCTTTTAGCAAAGCTCCTTCTAGCTCAAAAGATCTCTGGGTCTGGCAACTTCAACTTTTATTCTGTCTGCTTTGTAGATAAGAAATGAGAGGACTCATGAGTCTCTTGTGATTGGATAGAAAGACTTATTTTAAAAGTTTAAGAAAAAAATATTAATTCTTTCATTCTACACACATTGCTTAGATTCTTAATATGTGTTAGACACCCCCCCCCTTTTTTTTCCCTAAAGCTGAAGATACAGAAGTGACCAGATACAGACATGGCCCCACCTTCCAGTGAAGGAAGGCTGCCTTCCTGACCTGGGTTTCCTGCTAAAACTGGGAAGGTCCTGGGCAAACTGAGATCAGAAGGTCACACTAAGTGGGAGAAGCTGAGCATAAAGGAGTTAAAGAATAGGCAAAGGAGGTGATTTCAGAGAGTGACAAGTTTTATGTAGCAGTTCCTCAGGATGATGCGTTTGGGGGTGGGAAAGTGTTAGGCTTCAGTGTGGGTGGTCTTCAAGAAGTCTCAGAGGGGAACACACTCACACTTAGTGAGGGTGGATGAGAAGGATGCAGACATGAGGGAGCTGGGGCTCATGTTCCAGGCAGTGAGGACAGCAAAAGCAGGATCATGGGAGGGAAAAGATCTTAGCCTGATTGAGAAATAGAAAGACCAGGATGGAATATTCTGGAGAAAGGAGGGGAAGGATAAAGGCTTTGTGGGTGTTGGTAAGGAACTCAGACAATAATAATAATAATAATAGCTGATGTTATATTCTGGGCACTCAGTTGTTCCATTGCATCAATTTTCACAGTCACCCATTTTACAGATAAGGATACTGAGGCACAGGGATTTGAATAAGCAGAGCATCCCAAGTCACACAGCTTGCCATGTTGGAGCCAAGATCCAAACCCCAATAGATATGCAGAACTTTTACTTGGCACTACACTTAATGGACTTCCCTGGTGGCTCAGACAGTAGAGCATCTGTCTACAATGCGGGAGACCCGGGTTCGACCCCTGGGTTGGAAAGATCCCTTGGAGAAGGAAATGGCAATCCACTCCAGTACTATTGCCTGGAAAATCCCATGGACAGAGGAGCCTGGTAGGCTACAGTCCATGGGGTTGCAAAGAGTCGGACACGACTGAACGACTTCACATTCACATTCACACTTAATGGAGGTAAGGTCATTGGGAAGATGTGTCCCTCCTTCCAAACTCTCCATGTCCACTGGTACCCAAAATCACCAGAGAGTTAGGACAGCCTCGTCATTTCAACACCCCTTCCCCCAGACAGCTGCAGTTTTTATTTGGCCAGTAGCAGACTCAGGAGGGGGCCTATACAGCTTTTGTGGATTTGATCCAGCACTGAACAGGGGCAGTTATGAGACAGCTTAGAAATCATCTCTCTGTGTGTAATCAGGTCACTTCACTGAGAAAACATTTTTGTTTCTGCTTCCTTCCTTCCCTGGGTCTTATCCAGGGAACAGTGTCTGTGACCTTCTAAGTCACAAAGGCCAGAGATAATGGGGCACAGCAGGTCAACACAGTCAAAAGAGGAGGAGAGTCTGTGGTTAGGATACACACACACACACACACACACACACACATGGAAACTGTTAGAATCACTAGCCAGGGAATTACACTGCAAATAAGCTTAGAAAAATATGACTGCAAGATAGATAAAAATTCTCCTAGTCTGTAACTCTGTCTTACAAACTTCTCTCTTCTGCTCAGAGCAGGGAGAAGGAAGAACCCACTCTACTCTGAGCAAGCGCAAAGCATCATGGAACACCTTCCTCTCCTTGGGTCCTTGGCTCACACTCAGCTTGGCCTTTGCGGTTTGGATTTACTCTGATGGCCTCACCAGATGTGCAGACAGCATCAAGAGATGGGGTTTCACACTTTCTTTCCAGACTGCTTAAGTATGAGAGAGACCTTTTCCAATAGAGGAAAAATCATGCCTTCTAATTAGTTAGAACCAGAGATGAAGAATAAAAGCTACTTGGAAAACTCAAAGGATTAGGGAGTTTTTAATTTTAATTAATTTGTAATGTTGAATGGGGCTTCCCAGGTGGCGCTAGTGGTAAAGAACCTCCCCGCCAATGCACAAGACTTAAGAGATGAGAGTTCCATCTCCGGGTTGGGAAGATCCCCTGGAGAAGGAAATGGCAACCCATGCCAGTATTCTTGCCTGGAAAATCCCATGGACAGAAGAGCTTTGAGAGTTATCGTCCATGGGGTTGCACAGAGTTGGACATTTCTGATGTGACTTCACACACTGCTGCTGCTGCTGCTGTTAAGTCGCTTCAGTCGTGTCCGACTCTGTGCGACCCCATACACGGCAGCCCAACAGGCTCCCCCTTTCCTAGGACTCTCCAGGCAAGAACACTGGAGTGGGTTGCCATTTCACACACAGAGATTTAACAAATTATTCAGGCCCCTAAACAATGGCCCTGAAAGATACTTTTCAGCATCATCTTTTTTTTTTTCTTTGTCACAGTACACACAATGGCAGCTTCAGATCTGGGAAATAGGCAAAATATGCAGAATGTCGTATTTTATTTTAAAACTTTCTCTACTATTGTTTGGTTTTAACATTCAAATCTTTTTTCTTCTTAAATTCCTAACTTCCGTCTGGCTTAATGTCTGTTCTTTGACATTTACAATCCTGTTTAATTATAGCATGGCTCATGTGTCCTGAAGTGTTATGTTAATGACTAAAATGCTGTTGGTTAGTTCCCAAAGATAGATTTTGAGAAGAAAGGGAAGAGAGGATTTGGCGTTCAAGTGGGAAAGCTAGACTTCTTTCCTTGGCCTTCTCACTGCCACAGGTGTACATCTCTCCAAGTTACTGTGGACAAGGATGCCTCCCTTACCTGGCAATGCAGAGGTTATAGGAGGCTGGGTGAGCTCTCTCCTTCTGCTAACATCTTCACTTCCCTCCTGTCCCTCCTAGACTCTCCTGTTAGTGTCCCAGTCCATGCTGAGGTCCTTGCCATCCTGAGGAGTACCAACTTGGGGAGCTGATCGGTGTTCTGGTTCCCTCTTTGACCAGCTATGTGACCTTGGGCAAGTTACATAACCTCTCTGGGCCTCAGTAGTCTTAGAAAAAAGGATATAATGACAGCCTCATAGAGTTGTTAGAATTAGCTCATATATTGTATGTAATGCAGGTTTCTATCCCTGGGTCGGGAAGATCCCCAGGAGGAGGGCATGGCAATCCACTCCAGTATTCTTGCCTGGAGAATTCCATGGACAGAGGAATATAGGTGGGCTATAGTCCTTGGGGTCAAAGAGCTGGACATGACTGAGGCGACTTAGCACAACACAGCACATTGTATGCTAAAGGCAGGCATGTGATGTTTTTGATTATTATTATTATTTTAAATCTAGAGCTTTGGGTCAAAGTCAGATATCAAGGAAACCAAGGCACCAGGGCATGTGTCTGGGATTTACTGGGGATGGGATGTTGCTGGTTGTGCCAGTGGGGATGAGTGTGAGCTGGCTCCACTGGGCACTCCCCTCCTTCACTCTGTGTTGGCATGTGTCGGCTGTGCTCCCAGTCAGACATTATTGGGCTTTTTGGTTCTCTGTCAAAGAACACATCTAGTTCTGGTGTATGTTCAGCCTGAGGCAAGTCTTGAAACAAGTCTGAAACATCCCTGGTAAAAGGGCACTGGACTCCGAAGTAAAAAAAAGGAACTCTAGTCCCTTTCACTGGGTCCCCTTGGGACCAGTGATCAGAACTCAGAATCCTTGGATATAAAGTTTACATACTCCATGATATCTCACATGGTTTCAGAAAGGGAAAGTGAAAGTCACTTAGTCATGTCTGACTCTTTGCGAACCCATGGACTATATACTCCATGGAATTCTCCATCCCAGAATACTGGAGTGAGTAGCCTTTCCCTTCTCCAAGGGATCTTCCCAACCCACGGATCAAACCCAGGTCTCCTACATTGCAGGTGGATTCATTACCAGCTGAGCCACAAGGGAAGCCCAAGCATACTGGAGTGGGTAGCCTAGCCCTTCTCCAGTGAATTTTCCCAACTCAGGAACTGAACTGAGGTCTCCTGCCTTGCAGGCGGATTCTTTAACAACTGAGCTATCAGGGAAGCCCCACATGGTTTCAGAGGGGAAATTGAATAAGATAATGTGTGTATGAAACACTTTGCCTAGTCTAATAGTAGCAGTTATAACAATGATAGCTTATTTTCCTTCCCACTACTTAGTGTTTTTTTTTAGATTAATATCCTTTATTTTTTGTTTCTTGACTTTATTTTAGCACTTTGTTGTTGTTGTTGGTTTAACCCAGCTGCTTTGATCAAATGTCAGTCATCCCACCAAATTTTCTGTGTACCTTGAGCAAATAACTTTACTTCATCCTTAAATTTTGCACTGTGGGAAAAGGATAAACAGTAATGTCTTTTGTTAAGATAATTGTGATTAAGTGAATAAATTTATTATCAACATCCTATGTTGTGATATATTTGTTACAAATTAGTGAGTCAATATTGATATATCCTCACTAGTTAAAATCCATACTTTACTCAGATTTCCTTTTAGTTTTTTTTCCAAAAGGGCCAAGGCCCAGCATTCTGATGTCCATTTGCTACCTTCCCAGAATGGGGTCACAAAGAGTCAGACACGACTGAGCAACTAAGCATAGCACAGAATCTTCTCTTAAATGCTTTGCTTAAATTTATTAAATATAAAATTTTCCCTTCCCTAGACTCCATATCTAATTTATGCACACAAACTTCACACACACACACACACACACACACACACACACACAAACACACTCATTTGACTTGTCCCATAATCTTTAGGCAAGAGCTCCTTATAGTTACCCTAAAGACTAAGTAGCCCAACAAAGTTTTCATTGCAGTTGTTGGGTTAATGTAACATAAAACTGCTTTTGGTAGAAAATATCAGACCAGGGGTCAGCCAACTTTTTCTGTAAAAGGCCAGTTGGTAAATAGTTTCAGCTTTATGGACCGTCAATGTTTGTTACAATAACAACTCTATCGTCAACAGTGCAAGAAAAGATATAGAAATAAGCAGGTGTGGCTATGTTCCAGTAAAACTTCATGGGCAAAATCATTTGATGGGCTTGATTTGGTGTGAGTATAGTTCTATTGACCTCTGCAACAGACAAAAGAACAACAGTAATGGTGGCAAAACCAGATGTGGCAAGTTATTAGGAAAGAGCTTAGAGCAGATGAGGGCTCGGGCCGCTTTCCTTTCCACCCTTTCCTGCCTGAATGTCCAGACTTGAGACGTGGGGAGAGATGGGTAAAGGCTGGCACTCTGGAGCCCCAGAGCCAGCTGAGCTGTTGACTGGCCTGGAGGTGTCTGGAGGATGGAAATTTACAAGTCGGCTGAGCTAAGTGTCTCTGCCAAGAACTGATTCAGGGTTCAGGGATTAAGCCTCTGGCATGGGGATTAAATTGGAATTTCACATGCACAGAACCTAGCGGCACCAGAGTCTGGGCTGAGTCTGGTACAGCGTGTGCTGTTGGCTCCAAGAAGGTCCTCAACCCTATTGTAGACATAAAAGTAAAGGAAGAAATGAGGGGTCCCAGTTTTCTGCTTTCAGCCTTGAGTTTTCAAAAGATTGTTCTACTGAATCTGAGATGAGAACATACTTTGGAAACAGCCAAGGAGCATGAAGGAATTTATTCTGGAAGCCAAGAGTGACTAAACTGCTGAGTGTTAAGTTCTCAGTAGGGATGCAGAGAAGCGTGGGCACAAAACTCACATTTCATCCCGGCAGCTTTGTTCTCCTGGCTCCATCGTGCTGTTTCCTGTGGGTCTGGAAAATGACTCCCCCCGCCCCCGCCAAGGAGCTCAACGTGCTTGTGTCGGCTGACAGGGTCTATTTCAAAAGGCACAGTTTGTTACCCACGGTCATTTTGGTACCTCCTGTTGTTGTCAGTTATCTGGTAAACAGTGCCCTTGGGAGAGCCCGTGAATGCAGAGGCTGAGGAAGGTGCCTCAGAGCCAGTGCACCCTTTTGTTTTTCATATGGGGAACTTGAGACCCAGAAAGGGAGTGAATGCACAGAGTCACACAGATAATAGGAATCCAGCCCTCTGGGATCCTGGCCCAGTGGTCCACTCCCAAGGCAGAACTGCGCTGCTGCTCTGTGATGACAGGGTCACGGGGTCACAGGCTCCAGCAGTCCATTGCAAGCTGTATTCCAGAACCAAAGGCTCTTTGTCCTTGACAGTAAAGAAGTTTTTGCTTCATTCTGTGGACCTAACCTCATCAAATCACATAAAACAACTTTTGTTTACTCTCATGAAGGTTATCCCTGTGTATTCCTGTATCAGTCCAGACAGACTGAGTCGTGTCGTGATAAAAAATGACACCCCCAATTAAATGACTTACAAAACCAAAATTGTTTTCCTCACTCGGGCTACCTGCTTGTTGTAAGTTGCTTTGTTTCTGCTCACCCTCATCTTTTTTCCAAGGACTGAGGCTGACCAAGCTGTGTCTATTTTACGGTTGGGAAACTATGGGTTGTGGGCCAAATGCAGCCTGATCTCTGTAAATAAAATTTTACTGGAACCTAGACATGGTCACAACCTTATTTGTGTGCTACAACAGTAGATTTGAGAAGTCTCAATGGGAGACTATAAAACCCACAAGGCCCCAGATCCTCACTTTCTAGCCCTTGACGGAAGAGGTCGGCTGGGCCCCGGCCTCTCTGAAACGTTGGTTGTTTGTCCTCTCTGACAGAAGAAAAGACAGAGCAAACTATAGGCTGTGCTTGAAACTTCTTCCCAGAAGTGACACGTGGTTATTTCTGCTCACATTTCCTATGCTCAAGCAAGACATATGACCACTCTTGAGTTCAACCAGGAAGGATAGAAAATCAATCTATTCCAATCTGATTTGTATTTTCCGTTCAGTTCAGTTCAGTCGCTCAGTCATGTCCGGCTCTTTGCAACCCCATGAATCGTAGCACGCCAGGCCTCCCTGTCCATCACCAACTCCCGGAGTTCACTCAGACTCACATCCATCGAGTCTGTGATGCCATCTAGCCATCTCATCCCAGGTCGTCCCCTTCTCCTCCTGCCCCCAATCCCTCCCAGCATCAAAGTCTTTTCCAATGAGTTAACTCTTTGCATGAGGTGGCCAAAGTACTGGAATTTCAGCTTCAGCATCATTCCCTCCAAAGAAATCTCAGGACTGATCTCCTTCAGAATGGACTGGTTGGATCTCCTTGCAGTCCAAGGGACTCTCAAGAGTCTTCTCCAACACCACAGTTCAAAAGCATCAATTCTTTGGTGCTCAACCTTCTTCACAGTCCAACTCTCACATCTATACATGATCACAGGAAAAACCATAGCCTTGACTAGAGGGACCTTAGTTGGCAAAGAAATGTCTCTGCTTTTGAATATACTATCTAGATTGGTCATAACTTTTCTTCCAAGGAGTAAACGTCTTTTAATTTCATGGCTGCAGTCACCATCTGCAGTGATTTTGGAGCCCAGAAAAATAAAGTCTGACACTGTTTCTACTGTTTCCCCATCTATTTCCCATGAAGTGATGGGACCAGATGCCATGATCTTCGTTTTCTGAATGCTGAGCTTTAAGCCAACTTTTTCACTCTCCTCTTTCACTTTCATCAAGAGGCTTTTTAGCTCCTCTTCACTTTCTGCCATAAGGGTGGTGTCATCTGCATATCTGAGGTTATTGATATTTCTCCCGGCAATCTTGATTCCAGCTTGTGTTTCTTCCAGTCCAGCGTTTCTCATGATGTCCTCTGCATAGAAGTTAAATAAGCAGGGTGACAATATACAGCCTTGACGTACTCCTTTTCCTATTTGGAACCAGTCTGTTGTTCCATATCCAGTTCTTATTTGCACACAAGTGGACTCTCTTTAACTTAACTGGGAGAAGGATTTATGTGAAGGTTGTCATACAATAGAGGGGAAGGCTGATGAGCAGGGCCCCCAAGGGTGAGAGGAAGTGAGGCCATGATCCCTCTCCACTCAGGGTCCCTGTGAGCTGTGCCCCTGGCATCTCCACACTCCTGGACCCTGTGCCGCCACCCACTTCCCTGAAGCCACTGCCAGTGACTTTCATTGGGCCTTAGCCTGAGTGTTACTTCCTCTGGATTCAAAGGGCTGGATAGATGCCACTAATTGACCACACGTAAGCCATGTGGCCATGTCCTAGCTGTTGAGAGGGCTGGGAAAGTGGATATTAAGGTTCTTTACATCTTTGGAAGGGGCAGGGGCCCTTATTTACAGAGACTTTCAAAGGGAAGAATTTCATCAGCGTAGGAAATGGTGCTAGGATATGATTGCTATCCATGCACTCTGATATTCCCGAGCAGGTAGCTGGAGGCCATATGGAGAGTCTGACAAAGTTTGACACTGCTTTGGGTTCACCTTCTTAACTGACATTTTTGCCTCATCTTTCAGGATGTCTTCAGCAGGCAGCTGAGAAAGATCAGAGAGAGGTGGGACACCTGCTTCTCTCCTGGTTCTTCAGAAGCCAGAAGGACCTTCCTTACCTGGACTTTTTCTAGTCTCTTCCTCATCACCCGTCTTTCCATCCCCACAAAAATCTTTCATTATTTTGGAAAAAATAAGTTAGTAATCCTGTCTTGGCCAGCAGCAGAGAGGGGAGGGAAATGCATATGGAAATCAAATTAGTACATCCTATGTTATTTTTTCTATTAGGTGTTTTTACTGGTTTGGATCATTGGGATTGGATTATGTTTAAGTACCTTCAACCTCAAGGGTGCAGGGCAGAGGCAGTTTGACTAGCTGGAGTAGGACTGGTATCGAGAAATAATCCACCTTCAGGAGATGGGGGAGAGGGGTAAATTAGAAGAATGGGATTAATAGATATAAACCACTATACATAAAATAGATAAGCAACAAGGATTTATTGTATAGCACAGGGAGCTATATTCATTATTCTGTAACAACCTATAATGGAAAGTAATCTGAAAAAAAAATAACTGAATCACTTTGCTGTACACCTGAAACTAACACAATATTGTAACACAACTATACTTAAAAAACAAACAGACAAACCTGCTTTTGGGTGGAAGCCAGGGAGCTCAATCCAATCAGTGCTCAATTTTGCAAAGGGTCGTGGATTTGAACCCTTGACTTCATATCTAAATGAAATCATGTATAGTTTAAAGGATTGAATGAGAATGACTTAAAACTTTGGATCTCATTCTCAGACTTATCTCTTTACAAACTTTTATAATGAATCTCCTGTATTGTGAGTACTACAATTATATTCCAAATATATTGCATCATAGTTTTTGGATTAAGCATGTTAACATGTTTGATTCAAATATTTAAATTCAATTTTGGCATTCCTTCATTTTCTTTTAAAATGAACCTGGAGCCTCAGGGTATGGATGTGGCCTGGAAAATTGTTGACTTTTAATGTTTCCCCATCTGAGGTGACTAAAATGGGCAGATCTAGATTCTCTAAAAAGATAATGAAACCCCTAAGTGGGGAAAACTGGTGTGAAAATCCAGAAAAACAGAATTTGGAGACACTGATAAGGACTTAGAGCAGTCAAGATTGAACATGCATCCTGAATGATTACCTTGGAATTGATTAAGGATAGAGCTTCCTACAAGTGTGAAATACATGTAGGATGACTCATCACCGCCCTCCTTTGGAAGCACCTAAGGGAAATTGTCTATGAAGTAAGTTCAAGTCTCTACTGGTGATGTCAAATATGTTTTTAAAAATGACAAAAAAAGTATGTCTGGAGTTGGGATCTTTTCTGTATCCGTAATTTTTGCTCAGGTGCTGGTTGGGGCCAGAGGCAGGGCCATATTCCAAGGATCAACAAGGATGTGATAACATTCCCATGGCTCTATATTGTGCAAGGGACCAAATGACAGTGAGGTTTAAGCTCAGGCCAATTAGCTCAGGTTTCCAGGGGATGCAGGATTGCAAACAGTTAATCAAGTCAAGTATCCAAACTAGATGGAAGAGGAGTGTTTAGGAACAGGTTGCAGAGAGAGGCAGGGCAGATTTTTCTTTCCTCATTAACATCCGATACCACCTTCCCATTCTGGAGCCCATCCTTCTTGGAAGCTTGATTCACCACCAGACCTTGCCCCATCTTCCACTGGAGAGTAAGTTGGGTTTCAGAGTTAGCAATTCAGTTTCTTACAGGGACCAGGATCCTGACATAATGGCTAGATTCCTTGAATCCTTGACCCTACCCTCATATCTTCAGCACCAGGCTTCCTGGGCCTGAGAGATATTTTTCCTAGATCCTTAAGCTGCCAGGGCCAATCTGACTTCTTTTATTTCTGTCATCTTCTCCAGCCTCACCTGCAAAATCAGTTCTCCTATGCGTGCATGTGTTGATGTGGGGAGAAGGGAGTGGTGGGGAGGGGAGGAGGGAGCAGGTACAAAATTAAACTCAGATCTCAGTTCCTGTAACTAGGTATCTGTACTGAGCTGCAGAGGAGCTGAACCAAGGTAGGGGACTAGGGGCTGCTTTTATCATCAAATATCTCCCCTGGGTCTGACTTAGGGATCCCCAGGGTGGTGGCTTTCCCAGAAAGCTCTCTCAAGTTACCTGGAGATGGCACGGGGCAAGGTGGAGCTCAGCCAGGCCTTTCGTCACAGAAGATGACATTGTTCTTCTCCATTTTCATGTCTACTGTGCTTGCTGCTGGGAGTGGTTTCAGCCTCTAGAGTCAAGTTTGCCTTTTATAAGAATGCTTTTAAACAATACTCAGCTCCCCACCACCAACTGTCTTAATTCCTATTCCATGTATTATACATGATTAAAGATTTCTTCCTTTATTTCCACTCTAAAGGTGATTATTTTTATTGATGACAAATGTGAGATTTTGGTTTCTCATCTGCTTCACAAAAAATAGAACGTTACTAGTCAAATTTAAATCGACAATTTTATTAAAGTGTGTGTGTGTGTGTGTGTGTGTGTGTTTGTCGACCAGTCATGTTCAACTCTTTGTAACCTCATGGGCTGTAGCCCATCAGGCTCCGCTGCCCATGGAATTCTCCAGGCAAGAATACTGGGATGGGTTGCCATTCCCTTCTCCAGGCCATCTTCCCCATTCAGGGATCAAACCCAGGTCTCCTGCATTGCAGGCAGATTCTTTACTGTCTGAGCCAGCAGGTGACCCATATTAAATAAATAGAATAATAGGATTTCAACATAGTATTTCAACTACAGTATTTCAGTAGCTTAGGGACCATCTGGTCTAAGGCCTGATTTTACAAATGGGGGAACTGAGGCATGGAGAGGAAAACAACTTTTTCAGAATCATCCCAAAGTGCAAAGTGTCCTTGGATGAATACTCTTTCCTCCTTTTTGGTCAAGTGCTTTTTTTTTTTTCCTGCATGCTACGTTTCCCTTGGTGATTGGTCAGTTCCCTTTTGTGGACTGCTTTTGGCTAAGGGATTATCTATCAGTAGCCGATGTAATGGACGTGAACTTGAGCAAACTCCGGGAGATGGTGAGGGACTGGAAAGCCTGGTGTGCTGCAGTCCATGAGGTTGAGAAGAGTTGGACATGACTTGGTGACTGAACAAAAGCAATGGTATTTTTAAAAGGCTAAATAAGCAAGTCCAGGTTGTGCAAGTTGAAGCGTGAGCTAGAGAGCAGATCAGGATGTAGGCTTCAGAAGGCTGAGAGAAACTTCTGCCTCTTTTCTTCCACACCTTCGAGTCAGAAAATCCAGGGCCAGGATGAGGGAATAGTGAGAGACCCAAGGGAGGTGATGGAGTAAGAGCCACCTTGGATGTGCTGGCGAGGAGGACGATGGAGTTGTGGGGAGCCCAAGTAGGGACTGGGCTAGGGGACTACCCGGAATGCAGTTTAAACAAACAGTGCTTTTCCAATTGGCACTGACCAATTCATAGTTGTGGATGTTTGGGGGCAGCTCAAGAAAATGTTTTCACAGCCCTTGGGGACCGTGTAATGAGAATCACGTGTAAACTGAATGTTGAAGGAGTCACACTTGGCACACATTTGAACCACGGTGTACCCTCATGTGGGAAAATGTGTTTGGACCTGGCTTGTTTTATGAAAAGATGCCTATCAAAACCAACATAATGCACCAAAAAAAGCAATGACAACACACACCACAGAGTCAGAGATTTAGGCAGAGTTTTCTGAACAAAAAGGACTCATCAACACTGAAGCTCAGAAGGAGAGCCAGTGAGAGAAAATGCCAGAGTCTGAAGGAAAAGGCTGTTTCACTTCTGCCTCTTGTGCATCTCCCGCAGGGACTATCGAGTTACCTTCCTAATGAGAAGCAGGCACTTTAAAAATGACTTCATACTAAATGAAAAATGATTCTAAGCTGAGTATGCCTTGTTGGGGAGTGAGTGTGGACTTGGAGGGGATATTTGCGGCTCCTCTCATCTGCTGGGCCCATGTTTACCAGGAGAGTTGAGATAAGGGAAAAAATACAGCTGATTTGAGCAAAAACGCCAAGTCAGAGGTGTCTCCAGACTCTGCCTTCATCGTATATGTTGGGTTTATTTATTTATTTATTTTTGCTACTAGAATGCAAAAAAGCAAAAACATGCCTACTTGATCTCGATTGAAGAAGTTAGAGTTCTAGATTTTATTCTGCAGCAAATGGGGAGCCACTAAAGGCATCCCCGATAGTAAAGAATCCACCTGCAATGAAGGAAACCTGGGTTCATTCCCTGGCTTGGGAAGATTCCCTAGAGGAGGGCATGGCAACCCAGTCCAGTATTCTTGCCTGGAGAATCCCCACAGACAAGAGGAGACTGGGGTCACAAAGAGTCAGACACGACTAAGCAACTAAACCCAGCACACACACAAAGGCTCCCCAGACTAATGTTGTCCTTGGCTTGTCAGAAGGAGCCCCTTATGCAAAGTGTCTGCTTCTTCTTGCATGGTTTCCCATTCTTGTACCTAAACTCACTTATCAAATCTAGTTCACTAAATGCCCGAGAGTTTTTCATGCCATGGTTCCTTTGCCAATGTTACTCTTTCTTCTTGAGATGACTGCACTCTGCCTCATTAGTGGGCTCATGCCTGCTCAAAAGTCACTTTTTTGTCCTGAGTCTTTTCCTCCATTTCTTAGCCTGGGGCAGGCACCCTAGTCATGGCCACATACCTAGCTCTGTAATGGCATTAATCACATGGCATTATAGTCTTCTGCTCTGATCATGGACTCTAAGTTCCTTGGGTGAAGGAAATGTGCTCATTCATCTTTAAATTTCCAGCACCTAGTGACTAGTAAAGCATCTGATTTAATGCACGTTCAATAAATAGCATTGGTGGAGTAAATCAGAGTCTCAAGCTCATGAGGTTATAGAGTTGAGGCTGAGGTTATAAACATTATCCAAAGTTGACTGGCCAACTTTGGATAAAGACATTGAAAAAGTGGCTCATAAACAAACCAGTAAAAGTAACTGAATCTAAGGAAGAGAATTCTTGGTTCTTTTTATATGATATTTGGTGTCTCTGGAAGTTGCTGGAAACAAAAGACTTGTTAAACAAAAGAAATAAATTCTCTTTTACCTTTGCCTCTACCATCCTATCCATTCATAGCTCATTCAAGCCTCACACATTCAAGAAATTTCATTACCTTCTAGGATCTGAGTTACTGTTCTTCATAGAATTCCAAAGGATATCACATAAAAGGAGGGCTGTAGATGATGAAACTTCATGGTGGACTTTTCTGCTGTTGTTCAATATGATTTTGTGTTCTATCCCTGGAGACTTAAAATTGAATTGTGAGTATTACCAGGTAAATGAAAATGATAGTTATCAAATGACAAAGCACTCTTGGGCTGATGGTTGATAGCCCATTTGACATTTTGCAGCTTTATTTTCTGCATTAATGCAAGGGAACAAGCAATGTGAAACTTTAGGCACTGTGACAAGATCAGTGGGTAATCTAGGACTCTCTTGGTTATGAATAGAAAAAAGAACCTTTATAGGCTTAAGAAGAGACAAAGCAATTTATTTACTCTAGGAGCTGAAAAATCCAGAGGAAATTTGGCTTCAGACATGATTCAGGAGCTCAGGAGAAATTGTCAGGACAATCTTTCCTGGGATTGAGGTCGGTCTTTCCCTGTATTTGCTTCATTTTCGGGTGTCATCTTGTGACCACTATAACCTCAAGGTCACTCTCCCCTGTCCGTATTCAGCGTAAAAGAAGAGACTGTTTCCTTTTGGAGTCACCTGCTCTAGTCCTGCGATTCGTTCTGATTGGACCAGCTTGAGCTAGGTGCTGCCTCTTCACCCATCCCTGCGGTTCAGGCCGACACTTGTTGCATTTTGGAAACTAAGGGTGAGGTACGGTCCCACCCGAGTCACATTTCCAGAGAAGGGGGAAGGTGTCAAATCACCCAAACAAGAGAAGATGGATATTGGTGGCCAAAAATCAACCAGTTTCCATTCCATGGAGGTACAGCTAGACTATACCCAGAGCCTATGAAGGCACAGATGCCACGTGCTGAACACAGTCCACACCAGGTCTTCACAAAGTATTTCTTTCTCACTCAATATCTACAGTTTGGGAGATGGTCCTGTTATACAGGGAAGAATAAATCCTTGATTGAATTAAAGGGAGAGGGTACTTTCCACACACATGTGAGATACCTTCTTTTTGAGCATCCTTTTATAACCCCTGTCTATAGTCATACAAAGAGGATGTGTTCTAATGACTGCTTCTTTGTAAACTTCTTGGTTGGAAGCCAAGCAAGGAAACAGGAGAAAGGCTAAGCCAGGGGCTCTGTAGCTGTAGGTGAGAGTAGGAGGCCTTCTGATCTGGAATGAGCTGGGTTGAAAGGACAGACAGGTCTCTCTTTCTCAGTGGCCTCTGCAATTGCATCCAAGAGGAGCATCTGTGGGAGGGTCATTCACTCATTCATTCATTCATTCATTCATTCATCAATATTTCCTGAGCACCCCTCAGGTACTAGAAATACATTAAGAGCACCCAGTTCATAGTATATTTTCCATAAATGTTTATTAAATAAATGAAACCTGGGGAAATGGCCTTTCATTGTCCAATTAGACATGTAAGGTCAAAGATGAAGATACATCACTGACGTACATATTTTTTTCAATGAACTTCTGTCCTGGTGGAAGTTCTGGTTGATAGATCCTTTCTGATTAGAATGGTGAGATAAGGGTGATCAATAAAAAGAATATTGTTCACAGTTAGCACTGGAGTTTCTTAGGTCTTCCCATGCTAATTTCACTTGCATTCATTAAGCATTTAATCTCCTGCAACAACTCTATGACGCTTACCATTCAATATCCTCATTTTACAGAAGAGGAGATAAAGGCAAAGAGAAGTTCACCCACCTGCCCTGATCATGCAGTTTTCCAAGAGATCTGTCTGCTTTCAGAGTGCAGTACTAGAGGGAGGGGCTGGCTATGCCAGCAGGGAGCCTGAAACAGAAGGACAGATATCACAAATGTATTAACATCACCTATCAGAAAATTTGTTTACATACAGTGAAATCAGGCAGCTCTCAGTGAGGGCTTTTGTGACCTCTGTCTCTGTCTTTTTTTTTGTTACGTATCCACCCTGAACACACAAGGGTACCACTATGTTTTAAACTCTTGTGACTTTCAAGGGAGTCAGAGCCAGGTGGACACCAAGCAGAAGGGACTTGAGGCTGGAAGGCTGGGAGGAGATAATAAATGGAAAGTGAGAATCACCCTGCTTCTCCTCTTCTCAGTCTGTGTTTCCTCTGCTCTCTGGTGGAGACTGGAAATCCAGGGCAGATATTTATTTTTAAATTTTACACTCACTGGGGTGAGATGGTGAGTGGGACCGCTTGAGTTTGATCATGTGCTTCACTAATGTGGGCAAAGAACTAAAGAATCAAGCTGAGACTTTGGAGAACAGCCCTTATCAAAACGTTTCGACATCTGTGTATCTGAACAGAAAGCTTTGTGATGGCAATTTCTTCTTCTTGCTATTTCTGTGCTGTGATACAAAAGAGGTATCTGCCAAAACGACGTTAAGAGGAAATTCACACTGAATGCAGTGTGAGAACTCTGGCTCTTTATCTGTTTATTTAAAATAAAATCTATAAGAGAGTTCTGGTCTGGAGGCAAGTTGTGTTTGTGGTTCTCACAGTTATAGTGTTGTCAATATAGCCCCAGACCCGATGGAGGCTTGGCCTCATCTAACTGGTTTTGAAAATCACAAGCTTCTGCCGCAAGCACTTGGTCATCACTGGGAAGTAGGCTGAGGAGTTGCCATGTGCTGTTAGACTGGCTTTTCCTGCAACTGTTAGGTTTTCATGTGAACCAAAAGAAATCTGTAGCTTTTCACTGCTGGGTGGTGACCCTAATGACCCTAAATGTTCCCAGTGCTGGGCTGATGACTGAGCCAGACCTAGAATCAGAGCCTCCTCTCAGGAGGGAGGCTGGGGCTTGGCCCTTCCACCAAGCTCCACCTTTTGAGAGAAGGGCATTTTGCTGGATGGAGGTCCTGGCCCATTGCTGTGATCCTCACACAGCTTCAACCAAAGGATCCCCTCTGTACAATCTGAAAACTCGATTGTTGTCTTAACCTGGACTTCTAACCACTCATAAGCACCCTGATGTTAGAGGGCATGCAGCTGGTCTTCATCACAGACCTTATCAGAACTGGGCAAGAACCCTCACAGGGACAAGCAACCACGGCTCAACAGCTGAGCCTTCTGTTGCTCTTGAAGTTCTTATATATTTATTTACCTTAACTGAAATCTTATTAAGAGAAGCATTGATGTGCTATATAAAGGGAAATAGCTCTGGATTCTAATTGCCTGGGTGTGAACCCAAGCTCAGCTACCTACCAGCTGTTTGACCTTGGGTGAGTTAGTGAGTCTCTCTCTGCCACTACTTTAAGGAAGTGTACAAAATGAGATAAACACCACGTGTAAGTACCTGGATCAGTACTATGTGCATATTTAATTTACATTATTATTATAGACATTAAATAGAATATACTATACATATGAATACTGGTGTTTGAATCTTTTTCTCACACGAACTGGGCTATTTCTTTGTATATATTTATCTAGATTTTAAAAAAAATGAATAAGTGCTGGGCCTTTGAGGCTTTGTTATAATTAAAATTTATTCATTCATTGATTCCCACAATACATGGGCTCTGTGGCAGGCACAACACTAAGCTTTGAGAATCTGGGAAGGAGCAAGGTATTAATAATGTTTTTGGCACTTTGAGTTTACAGTGCAAAGGGGCAGGTATCTAGCAAGCACTCAGATAATTCCTATAAAGGAGCACAAGGAATCATGACAGAGATGAGGTCTTCAGACCCATGCAGCCTAGGGGTCTGGACAAGCTCTGGGAGCTGGCTTTTTACTATATTCTCTTGTGGGTGAGGTAGGAGAAGCATAGTATGTATCCACTGACCAGTCAGCAGTAGCCATGTCTGAGACTGGCTAGCTTTGAAGTAGTTTGGGAGGGAGTTTAAATCAGAGAAATTTTCCCTCCAAGGATGAGAATTCACGCATTCACCATCACTCCATATTAACTGAGCTTTTACCAGAGCAAAGCAGCGTGCAGGGATTGGCAGTGTGGGATCTGGAGGTGTAGGTACTAGTCACTCAATTGTGTCCAACTCTTTGAGATCCCATGGACTGTAGCCCATCAGGCTCTTCTGTCCATGAAATTCTACAGGCAAGAATACTGGAGTGGGTTGCCATTTTAATCTCCGGGGCTCCTATAGGAGAAATTAGAATTGGACTCCTCAGGTCCAAGGGAGGCCCTCTCCTTCACTTTCCCCCTCCTGCCAAGCATGTTCATTATCATCAGAGTTTTCCTCTCCTTTGTAAAGTGCTTCTACTGCTAGATTGTTTAATTGTGAGTCATTCAGGTATCATTACTCTTCTGATCTTAGCATATCTAATATGCACCGCAAAGATCTTTCCTTGGGGATAGATGAAATATTTCCTATTCTTACAAGAATTATAACATCAAAACAAAAAAGATGCAGAAAAATTCCAATAAAAGTGACATAAACAGATTCTAGCATTGTTACATACAGACGATCCAATTCCCTGATAGGGTATATTCACTTACCCTATTAAACAAATGAACTAATTCCAACTAGGCTAACCACCCCCACAAGAACTAGCTCCCAAATGAACCAGTTACAACTGGACCCATTTTCAAGTAAGGTAAATAAATTTACCCTCAGTTCAGTTCAGCTCAGTCGCTCAGTTGTGTCTGACTCTTTGCAATCCCATGAACTGAAGCACACCAGGCCTCCCTGTCCATCACCAACTCCCGGAGTTTACCCAAACTCATGTCCACTTAGTCGGTGATGCCATCCAGCCATCTCATCCTCTGTCGTCCCCTTCTCTTCCTGCCCCCAATCCCTCCCAGCATCAGGGTATTTTCAAATGAGTCAGTTCTTCGCAGGGATGTATCGGAGTTTCGCCAGGGTATTGGAGTTTCAGCTTCAGCATCAGTCCCTCCAATGAACACCCAGGACTGATCTCCTTTAGGATTGACTGGTTGGATTTCCTTCCAGTCCAATGGACTCTCAAGAGTCTTCTCCAACACCACAGTTCAAAAGCATCAATTCTTCAGTGCTCAGCTTTCTTCACAGTCCAACTCTCACATCCATACATGACCACTGGAAAAACCATAGCCTTGACTAGATGGACCTTTGTTGGCAAAGTAATGTCTCTGCTTTTCAATATGCTATCTAGGTTGGTCATAACTTTTCTTCCAATGAGTAAGTGTCTTTTAATTTCATGGCTTCAATCACCATCTGCAGTGATTTTGGAGCCCCCAAAAATAAAGTCTGACACTGTTTCCCCATCTATTTGCCAGGAAATGATGGGACCAGATGCCGTGATCTTAGTTTTCTGAATGTTGAGCTTTAAGCCAGGCAGCTTTGATGGTCCTCTCCCACCTCCCAAGGATTTTCTTTTCTGACTCTGGCCTGGCTGGACGAACTGTGGCCTGGCTGTGTGCCCATAGTAGGTTGCATAGACCTAACACCTCTATCAGAGCATTTTCTACATGGTGGGAGTGGTTTCTGGGTCTCTGATAGTTTGCACTATGGACTTGGTTGTGTCTTATGATTCAGTTATCTAATGCTGCTTCACGAACCACTCCAGGACTTAATGGCCTAAAATGGCAATCTTGTCACTATTCTAAGGTTAGGGATTTGGATGAGGGTGGTGAACATGGCTCACCTTTGGTGGCTCAGCTGGAGCTGGAGGATCTTCCACAACCACCCCACTCCCCAGCCTCACCGTGTCTGGGGCCTTGGCCTTGGCTGTTAACTGGGGCATCTTGTTCTCCTCCCTTGGCTTCTCTCTGTTCAGCTGCCTGTCAGCGTTCAGTAGTCTAGCTGGAGACTTGTTACATGATAGCTGGCTTCCAGGAGGGCACAAACGAAAAGTTCAAGGTCTCTTAAGGCCTTGCCTGGAAGTCATTCAGTGACACTTGAGCCAAAGCAAGACACAAGAGTGCCCTGATTCAAGGGGAGCAGTATTTATGTGATGGCAGGAATGGCAAAGCCAAGCTGCAGAAAAGCATGGGGATGGTGGGACTGATGTGGCACCTCTGGTAACGTTTATTCTCAGCACTAACACACGCCTGGAACATAGTAATTGCTCACTAATAAGATCTGGCATTTAGTGAGCTTCATTTATTCTGAGTAGTTACATGTGTCATCTTGTTTAATCCTTCATGACTCTTTCAGCTGTTACTATCTCCATTTTGCTGAGCAAATTGAGGGCTGGAGACTTAGATAAATTACTCCAGATTATTAAGTTAGTAAAATGTGGAACTAGAAATCAGAATCAGCAGCCTGGTTCTAGAAGATAAGCATAGAACTCTCTGCTAAAAGACGGAATGATTAGGGATTTTGTGTTTTACTCTTTCCCGGGATTTTTGTCATTTGTCACCATCACAGCATGTAGCTTCTTTGATCATTATCATGTTCAGAGTTGGAAGAGGTAGCTGGCACCTGATGGGTGGAATCCCTTTGAAATCAGAAGGGACATGAACGGGCCACATGGACTGGGCTCTAGCTTTGAACCTAGATCCAACTTCTGTTCCTCTTTTCTGGAGGGAAACACTTTTGACAACTTATACCCTGCAACAATTGATTCCTGAAAGCAAAGCTTCCCTGAAATGTGATGTCGTTTGGTGGTAGGATATTCACATTTTTTTTTCATAAAATTTGTGTATACTCACTTTGAAAGCGATGAAATCATGTCTCTCTTTTTTGAAATTAATATTTCATATTGAGAAATAGTAATAAGATTACTGATGTTGTATGCTGTTGCTGCTGCTGTTTAGTTGCTAAGTTGTATTTGACTTTTTGCAACCCTGTGTGCTATAGTCCACCAGGCTCCTCTGTCCATGGGATTCCCAAGGCAAGAATACTGGAGTGGGTTGTCATTTCCTTCTCCAGGGGATCTTCTTGACCCAAGGATCGAAACTGCCTTTCCTACATTGGCAGGTGGATTCTTTAACACTGAACTACCTGGGAAGCCTTGAGTGAAGATTCAGTTCAGTTGCTCAGTTGTGTCCGACTCCTTGTGACCCCATGGACTGCAGCACGCCAGGCCACCCTGTCCATCACGAACTCCCAGAGTTTACGCAGACTCATGTCCATTGAGTCGGTGATGACACCCAACCATCTCATCCTCTGCTGTCAACTTCTCCTCCTGCTTTCGATCTTTCCCAGCATCAGGGTCTTTTCAAATGAATCAGCTCTTCGCATGAGGTTGCCAAAGTATTGGAGTTTCAGCTTCAGCATCAGCCTTTCCAGTGAATATTCAGGACTGATTTCCTTTAGGATTGACTGGTTGGATCTCCTTGCAGTCCAAGGGACTCGCAAGAGTCTTCTCCAACACCACAGTTCAAAAGCATCAATTCTTTGGGGGCTCATCTTTCTTTATAGTCCAAATGAAGATACTTGGCAACAAAAATTAAGAGCAGGGGGACTCCTACTACTTATTTAGGATGTTGAGAATTTCACATTATCTTTCTTGGAAATGTTTCTTAGCCTTGCTATTGTATCAACAAAGTGGATTAGGGATTAGGGATTTTTGTGATAATTTGATGGCATTCCCCATAGAAAATACTTCCTTCAAAGAAGGTCTGGCATATGGTAATGCACAATAGTGTGAGGGAGTGTTATTGCTATCAATACCTGTGGTATTCCTGTTCACAATAATGATTGGCTTTCTGGTAACTATTTCCCCTTAACTTGCCCTGGCCAAGCAATTAGTGTTCTCAGACCATCTCCATGAGACAGAGATGTGGAGGCAGAGAAACACCAGTGACTAGCTGAAAGCCCTATAGATTCCTGAAACAAAATCAAGTTGTCAGAAGAAAAGGTCTTTTGTCTTCCATTCCTCAATCCTGAAAAATTATCTCTTGGTTCTCAAGAGTTCTGGCTAAAAGACTTGAATTGCAGCCAAATGCCACCCTTAAATGAGATAAGAGAACAAGAATACCTTATCAGGAAGAATTTTAAGATTCTGAACATAGCATCTAATGGAGGAGGTTCTGGGAAGTTGGCCATGAGGGAGCACTTCTGATGCCCTCCTTGTCTACTCCTCAAGATCACCTAATGGCTGTCTCAGGTGCACGGCTCCTGGACTTGCAAGTGAGCAAGACAGGAAAGCTGTGATTCTCGGGCTCTGCCAGGGGTCAGAGGAGGCTAAACAGGTGCAGGACTTTGCAGCCTGGGTAGGATCTTGGATGTCTGAGTGAGGGTGTAGAATTCCATGGCACCCAGAGGTCTGAGCTGTGCCTCCCTTGCATGTAATCCTATGAGGACCTCTGGGCTTCCTGGCTTCTGGACCTGTGGGAGGAGATGTCTCATGTGCTGCCTTCTTGTCTTCCCATGAGGCTGGGTAAAGGTAGCTCTCTCTGCTGAACATACTCTGGGGAATAGAGGCTTTTTAAAATTTTTTTTTCTGGTGCCTCACACAGCTTGCCACCTCACCAGCAGGAATCTGCACTTGCCTGAGGTTACAACTGTTCAAGGTTTCCCATTAATCTGACTTGAGTCCAGGGGTGAAGAGAAACAGGAGCAGGCAAAGGAATGAAATTGTGTGGGTGGACCTAGAGACTCTCTTACAGAATGAAGTAGGTTAGAAGAGAAAAACGAATATTGTATATTAATGCATACATGTGGAAACAAAGGAATCTCTTTGCCTAGCAGAGATAGAGACACAGATGTAGAGAACAAATGTCTGGACATCAAAGGGGGAAAAGAGAGGTGAGATGAATTGGGAGATTGGGATTGGCATATATATACTGCTTTGTATAAAATAGATCATTGATAAGAACCTGCCATGGAGCACAGGGAATGCTACTCAGTGCTTTGTGGTGACCTAAATGGAAAGGAAATCAAAGAAAAAGGGGATATATATGTATGTATAGATGATTCAGTTTGCTGTACAGCAAAAACTAACACAATACTGTAAAACATCTATGTTGTTGCTTAGTTGCTAAGTCGTTTCCAACTCTTTTGGAACCTCATAGACTGTAGCCCACCAGGCTCCTTTGTCTCTGGGATTTCCCAGGCAAGAATACCAGAGTGGGTTGCCATTTCCTTTTCCAGGAGATCTTCCTGACCCAGAGATGGAAACTTTGTGTCTTGCATTGCAGATGGATTCTTTATGGCTGAGCCCAGAAACTCAAGGTACTCCAGTAAAATTTGTTTTAAAAAATAAAGAAAATCTATAAGGGACACCGGAGACGGGGGAATAAACTGAACTCTGAGAATAGGCAGCTGAAGGAGGCAAATCAATCACAATTTGAACAGAAAAAAATAATTCAAAACCAGACGTTTTGGAATGATAAATCAAAGGTTTTTATATAAAAATTCAGTAGCTCCATGAATGGAGAAGGAAATGGCAACCCACTCCAGTGTTCTTGCCTGGAGAATCCCAGGGATGGCGGAGCCTGGTGGGCTGCCATCTATGGGGTTGCACAGAGTTGGACACGACTGAAGCAACTTAGCAGCAGCAGCAACAGCAGCAGCAGCAGCAGCTCCATGAAAGAAGGGCATCGTTGTTAAGAACAAAAAATACTGGCCCTGAAGATCAAATGGAAGAAAGACTTCAAAAAAAAAAGCAAAGCCAAGAAGTCATCTTAATAAAGGAGAGGCGGTTGATAAATTAGTAATAAAAGTGTAACTGGTCATTAGTGTAGAGAAAATAATGCCTTATTAGGCCCGAGTTAATGGGGTGCTGGGTGAGAGGTAGGTGGCTTAGCTGACTTCCCAAAAATGCTGAAGATATTGTTGTCCTGGCTGTAGCTCAGATGTCACAGAGAAAGAATGTGTCCATCACTCCACACCAGAAAAGCCAGGAGACAGGTATGCAAAGGCATTAATTCTTTCTCATGTTTGATCTTGCTGTTCTTTTTATTGGCATGGCAGCCCATGCCCGCTGACAGACATGAACAAAATGGTTTGGCTTGATGCCAGAAAGAGGGACCCATTGGCTAAGAGTTAAAGAATCTTTTAAATAAGAGAAGTTGAAAAACTAGAAAGTGTCATCTGAGGTACTGGTTGAGGTGCCATCCTTTTCAACATTCAAAGGAAGACTTCCAAACAATATTAAGTGTAGCAATTGGCTTCAGAATGCCAGCTGACACAGATATGAGCAACTCTGCTTGGAAAATAAACTCTTGTGATGTGCCTTTGGCAGTTTTCTGAATATTGTAGTGGGATCACTGCGAAGTTTATTAGCTTATCATTAGATGCTTGATTTGGGCATGGGTTTTTTAAAATTTAACCTTTAAAATAATTATCACAGGTGGCACTCTGTGGGGGATTGTGTGTGATCTGTGCATGCACACGGTTATAGCAGAGGAGGCTACTAGCTGTCCACCAACACTATTTTCTGCCCACCTTTATACCAGATGCCCTATAGCTCCAACACCCTTGTATTTAGGTGTGAATGAAAACTCTCCATGCAGTGGGAGCAGAATACGTGTGCCATGTCTAAGCTTGGCTCATAAAATCTTTTCATTTCTGCCCCTTTAAGACTTTTCCCATGCTAATGACTCTAAGGCCTTAAAGGAAGGCAGAGCTGTGAGATAGAAGAAGCTTGTGTCTTGAATCCCAGGTAGCGGAGAATGGCTTATTTACCATGATCACCTGCATTGCCTCTATATCTGCAAAAATAAACTTTTGTCACATCAAGTAATTGAAATGTTAGTGCTTGTTTGTTACAGCAGGTAATGCACTAAGTCAGGGGCTGTGGAACTGGCCATTGTATGTGCTCAGTGGAAATGTGGCCTTGAAATATTTGAAAGGATTTCCTAAAGAACTGTATCAATTATTTATTGTCTAAAAGTACGCTGTGCTTTCCCCTCCAACTCCTGTCCTCCCCCAAGACTTCATAGAATCAATAAACAGTTGAAAAGAAGGCTTGGGCATACTTCATTTAACCAGAGGTGTTTGGTTACCAGCCACATACTGGGGCCTCTGATGAACTCTGGGTCACTGATGCAATGCCTGTTCCCTGGTGGCTTCCTGTTAGCCTCCAACTCAACATTTTCCTGATACATAAATCCAGGTAAGCATCAGCATTGAATACCTTCCATGACACAGGACTCCGTTCTTTCAGTAGTCACACATTTGATTGAATATAACTAAAATAATTAAAGGTGTCTTCCTAATATTGAATAGTAATCTGTCTGTAATTAATATCTGCTAACTGGATCCAGCTCGCTCTAAAAGCTGATGACATTTTTTTCCCCCAGGAGAATTCCTCTTCTTCAGGTTAAATGTACTGAGATCTACCTCTCATTCCTAATTTGACTTGGCTTGAAAGTCCTCCATCTACTGGAGGAACATGCCAGGATGGCCTTGCCTATTATATTAGTGTAACCAATCATTTTAGGGCATTAGTGCCCCAGAAGGCCAGGTGACAGTCTCCACCAAGGTGTTTCCTCTGTTTGCGCCCTTACCTCTCAATCCTGGGTCAGTACTGGAATCATCTAGATGCTCTATTTATTTATTTTTAAATGTTCCCTCTTCCCTTAGTTTTGTCTTTTCAAAAATCAGTCACTCCTTTTTCTCTGATAAGCTAAATTTATCGAAAGTTCTGATTTCATGGTCTAACTCCAATGAGTAATTTATTCCTGTGTTGATTTCAACAGGAAACTTTCATGTATGTGACTTTCAGCAGCCTTTTCTTCTCTACAACTTTAAGTCTGAATTCTACTGTCTGTTTTCCAGTGTCCCTACAATACCATGAGGAAGGGCTTGGTCCTGAAGGGCTAGTCAAGTCAGCAAAGGAGCTTGGACTTTGTTCCACTGGCTTGTGCTTCCTACAGAGGAAGAGTCCTGGTCTCTCTTCCTGGGAAAGAGAAATCTGGAAAGCAGAGTTCCAGGGAGTGAATATCCACACAGGGTCTACAGCATGCAACTTCTCAGAACATCAGATTGTACTTGGAAATATAGAAAGTAACGTCCCTTTAAAATCTTAATATGTTGCTTGCTTAATACAAAACTCTGTAATATTTCATACAATTAAATATATAACTATTTATAGTTATATAGTCATTCTTTTATGTTTTTGGGCATTTGAAAGCTGTGGTACAGTGTTTTTTAAACTCTAGGTCATGATGCGTGTGTGGATTATAAAGTTAATTAGGTTTTGACTAGATTAAAAAAAAAAAGAGTAGAATAGAATAAATGAAATGAAATAGAACAGAGTAGAGAAGCTCTACTCTACGAAGACCTACAAAACCTTTTAGAACTAACACCCAAAAAAGATGTCCTTTTCATTATAGGGGACTGGAATGCAAAAGTAGGAAGTCAAGAAACACCTGGAGTAACAGGCAAATTTGGCCTTGGAATGCGGAATGAAGCAGGGCAAAGACTAACAGAGTTTTGCCAAGAAAATGCACTGGTCATAGCAAATACCCTCTTCCAACAACACAAGAGAAGACTCTACACATGGACATCATCATATGGTCAACACTGAAATCAGATTGATTATATTCTTTGCAGCCAAAGATGGAGAAGCTCTATACAGTCAGCAAAAACAAGACCAGGAGCTGACTGTGGCTCAGATCATGAACTCCTTATTACCAAATTCAGACTCAAATTGAAGAAAAAACCACTAGACCATTCAGGTATGACCTAAATCAAATCCCTTATGATTATATAGTGGAAGTGAGAAATAGATTTAAGGGTCTAGATCTGATAGATAGAGTGCCTGATGAACTATGGAATGAGGTTCGTGACATTGTACAGGAGACAGGGATCAAGACCATCCCCATGGAAAAGAAATGCAAAAAAACAAAATGGCTGTCTGGGGAGGCCTTGCAAATAGCTGTGAAAAGGAGAGAGGTGAAAAGCAAAGGAGAAAAAAAAAGATACAAGCATCTGAATGCAGAGTTCCAAGGAATAACAAGAGATAAGAAAGCCTTCTTCAGCGATCAATGCAAAGAAATCGAGGAAAACAACCGAATGGGAAAGACTAGAGATCTCTTCAAGAACATGAGAGCTACCAAGGGAACCTTTCATGCAAAGATGGGCTCGATAAAGGACAGAAATGGTCTGGACCTAACAGAAGCAGAAGATATGAAGAAGAGGTGGCAAGAATACACAGAAGAACTATACAAAAAAGATCTTCACGACCCAGATAATCATGATGATGTGATCACTAATCTAGAGCCAGACATCTTGGAATGTGAAGTCAAGTGGGCCTTAGAAAGCATCACTAGGAACAAAGCTAGTGGAGGTGATGGAATTCCAGTGGAGCTGTTTCAAATCCTGAAAGATGATGCTGTGAAAGTGCTACACTCAATATGCCAGCAAATTTGGAAAACTCAGCAGTGGCCACAGGACTGGAAAACATCAGTTTTCATTCCAATCCCAAAGAAAGACAATGCCAAAGAATGCCCAAACTACCGCACAATTGCACTCATCTCACATGCTAGTAAAGTAATGCTCAAAATTCTCCAAGCTAGGCTTCAGCAATACGTGAACCGTGAACTCCCTGACATTCAAGCTGGTTTTTGAAAAGGCAGAGGAACCAGAGATCAAATTGCCAACATCCGCTGGATCATGGAAAAAGCAAGAGAGTTCCAGAAAAACATCTATTTCTGCTTTGTTGACTATGCCAAAGCCTTTGACTGTGTGGATCACAATCAACTGTGGAAAATTCTGAAAGAGATGGGCATATCAGACCACCTAACCTGCCTCTTGAGAAATCTGTATGGAGGTCAGGAAGCAACAGTTAGAACTGGACATGGAACAACAGACTGGTTCCAAATAGGAAAAGGAGTACGTCAAGGCTGTATATTGTCACCCTGCTTATTTAACTTCCATGCAGAGTACATCATGAGAAACGCTGGACTGGAAGAAACACAAGCTGGAATCAAGATTGCCGGGAGAAATATCAATCACCTGAGATATACATATGACACCACCCTTATGGCAGAAAGTGAAGAGGAACTAAAAAGCCTCTTGATGAAAGTGAAAGTGGAGAGTGAAAAAGTTGGCTTAAAGCTCAACATTCAGAAAATGCAGATCATGGCATCCGGTCCCATCACTTCATGGGCAGTAGATGGGGAAACAGTGGAAACAGTGTCAGACTTTATTTTTTGGGCCCCCAAATCACTGCAGATAGTGATTGCAGCCATGAAATTAAAAGATGCTTACTCCTTGGAAGAAAAGTTATGACCAACCTAGATAGCATATTCAAAAGCAGAGACATTACTTTGCTGACTAAGGTCTGTCTAGTAAAGGCTATGGTTTTTCCTATGGTCATGTATGGATGTGAGTTGGACTGTGAAGAAGGCTGAGCACCAAAGAATTGATGCTTTTGAACTGTGGTGTTGGAGAAGACTCTTGAGAGTCCCTTGGACTGCAAGGAGATCCAACCAGTCCATTCTGAAGGAGATCAACCCTGGGATTTCTTTGGAAGGAATGGTGCTGAAGCTGGAGCTCCAGTACTTTGGCCACCTGATGCGAAGAGTTGACTCATTGGAAAAGACTCTGATGCTGGGAGGGATTGGGGGCAGGAGAAGAAGGGGACGACCGAGGATGAGACGGCTGGATGGCATTACGGACTCGATGGACATGAGTCTGAGTGAACTCCAGGAGATGGTGATGAACAGGGAGGCCTGGCTTGCTGTGATTCATGGGGTCGCAAAGAGTCGGACACAACTGAGCGACTGAACTGAACTGAACTGAGAGAAGGTCAGGTAAGCAGAAGTCCAGAGGTATGTGGGGCTCAGAGTTGTTTGACTAGGTGACTTAGCAAACTTGTCAGAGATCCAGGTTCTATCATTCAGTTTCAGTGCCATCCTAGGGCTAGTCCCCTCTGGTTTTCTTAACATGCTACATACCCGCTTATTCTGTTCAATTAGAGAGAAATCTTGGCCTTTTGATTTTAAGAATAAGGAGAATATTTGGGGACTATATTTACTAGAATTTGGTTTTAGTCAGTGTTACTACCCTTGAGCTGGGATAAATTCCCCTGATAGGAGATAGAAGGGATGGATGCTGGGGAATCACACTTAATGTCTAATACAATCAGCGTGACTCTGATATGCAGTATGGATGCAGTATGGATGGTAGGAGTGTAGGAAACCATTTAAGATGTCACAAATGTTTCCTTACCAAGCATGTTCCTTCTTCTCCGCACCAAGTGTCTACATCCTTTCTTTTTTATTTTACTTTTTAAGACTTGGCTTATGATCTACTTTCTCAGTAAAATCTTGTCATACAATTTCAGCTTACATCGCTTCTTTTCTGGAATTGTGCTATTTGTTATCTGAGTCATGCCATTTGAGCATATTTTGGTCCTGGCCTTTTAAGATTTACATGATGGCAGAAATTATGCCAAATACTTCCCTGTATCTCCCATAGGCCTGGCCCAGGCTTTCTTAATGAGCTGATCCATTCTGGTGAATTTTCTTTTGAAACTGGCAGAATATTAGAAACTTGACATACTTGAAATGTTCTTGAAGACTGAGGAAGACCAAGGAAAACTTAGCTCCTTCAGGGAGTTCATGAGACAGACATCATTATAAGTTCCTCCTGGAGTTTTAACAACATAGTCTCCTCTCCTCCCACTATTGTGTGTGTGTGTGTTTGTATGTGTGTGTATGTGTGTTCGCTTGCTTGCTACAGTTGCTACTTTCCCTCTTGTTCTAAAAGAAGATTATTCCAGCTAATCCATTTGACAGGGATAATGGATGAAGAACAATGTGGTATTCATTTGGGATGCACAATTATGGATACTACCAATTAAGAATTCGGAAGGAATCGTAGGATCCATGCATATACTGAACTTTTTTTTTTTCTATGAAATAGTAGGTCTATGCAATAGTCTTTAGTGGGACCTGAAATCTCAATATGAACACTGTACCTAAAGTAATACTTAACACTGAATCTACCAGGAAAAATTTCTACTAAGATGCATTTTGGATTTTCTAGTCACTCAAGTTGAGTAAAATGGATGTACACAGATATACAGCAGATGACACTGGGTCATCTACTTCAATCTGTTGGAATTCTACCTGAGTAAAGAAACTTGGTATTCTGGGATTTAATTGTTTCCTCCCTGAAGAGTTATGATTTGGGGATCTTAGCTTTGTACTCATATGTGAACTAAGGTCCAACATTCCCTCTGTCCCACCCCAAATCCTTTATAAACTTTGCATTGATAAAAATACACTTAAATTGAGTTTCAAAGAGAAGTTCTGCAGAAAGGAAAAAGAAGTCAAAACCTTAATTGCTTATCATTTATAGTTCAGTTCAGTTCGCTCAGTCATGTCTGACTCTTGGCGATCCCATGAATCGCAGCACGTCAGGCCTCCCTGTCCACCACCAACTCCCCGGAGTTCACTCAGACTCATGTCCATCGAGTCAGTGATGCCATCCAGCCATCTCATCCTCTGTCGCCCCCTTCTCCTCCTGCCCCCAATCCCTCCCAGCATCAGAGTCTTTTCCAATGAGTCACCTCTTCACATGAGGTGGCCAAAGTACTGGAATTTCAGCTTCAGCATCATTCCCTCCAAAGAAATCTCAGGACTGATCTCCTTCAGAATGGACTGGTTGGATCCCCTTGCAGTCCAAGGGACTCTCAAGAGTCTTCTCCAACACCACAGTTCAAAAGCATCAATTCTTCAGCACTCAGCTTTCTTCACAGTCCAACTCTCACATCCATACATGACCACAGGAAAAACCATAGCCTTCAGTAGATGGACCTTTGTTGGCAAAGTAATGTCTCTGCTTTTCAATATGCTATCTAGGTTGGTCATAACTTTTCTTCCAAGGAGTAAGCGTCTTTTAATTTCATGGCTGCAATCACTATCTGCAGTGATTTTGGAGCCTGAAAAAATAAAGTCTGACACTATTTCCACTCTTTCCCCATCTACTTCCCATGAAGTGATGGGACCAGATACCATGATTGTCGTTTTCTGAATGTTGAGTTTTAAGTGAACTTTTTCACTCTCCTCTTTCACTTTCATCAAGAGGCTTTTTAGTTTCTCTTCACTTTCTGCCATAAGGGTGGTATCATCTGCATATCTGAGCTTACTGATATTTCTCTCGGCAATCTTGATTCCAGCTTGTGCTTCTTCCAGCCCAGTGTTTCTCATGATATACTCTGCATAGAAGTTAAATAACATGATGACAATATACAGCCTTGATGTACTCCTTTTCCTATTTGGAACCAGTCTGTTGTTCCATGTCCAGTTCTAACTATTGCTTCCTGGCCTGCATATAGGTTTCTCAAGAGGCAGGTCAGGTGGTTTGGTATTCCCATCTCTTTCAGAATTTTCCACAGTTTATTGTGATCCACAAGGAATGTCTATTAATCCAGGGTCAGGTTTGAGGCTATTTTATTGCTTAACCACTTAAAGGGGAACATTTTAATGAAAAAAAAGAAGGTGCTAGATGTAGGCAGACAGTTGACTCAATTGGTATTATTTTTTTTGTAAAGACATTATATATATAATATATATACTATATATATACATATAATATATATATACACATATACACACATGTGTATGTATATTGTATATATATACAATTATATATTATATATATACATTATTATATATATATATGTTCTTTCAAAGTCAAAGATTAAAGGGTTTTGCAAACTGATTAGTTAATGAAGAGAACAAATAAAATGGAGCATAAATTTTTTTTTTTACATTTTGTGTTCCATAGTTCTCTGACAGTTTTATTTTTCTGAGACAGGGAGAGAGATTGATTGATTGATGAGTTGATTCAGTGAGCCATGTGATATAAACCCAACACCATGTCTGTCGACCAGAAAGATGAAGAAGACAAGGAACATCTTAAAAAATAACAATTGCCAACATTTAATGAGCACACAGTCTGTGCTAATCACTTACTGGCACAGTTAATGCTCACAAGAACTTTTAAGCACTGTCCATGTCAATGTATTTAGAATATTCCACAACAAATATGTGCATGCCTTAATTTACTTAATTATTTCCACTAATGGTAAACATTTCAGTATTTTCCAAGTTTCATTATTACAAACTAGATTGTTATAAACATCCTTGTTCAATTCTACAGGAATTATTCTAGTATAGATATTGATAAAGGGAGTTGTTTCATCACAGCACATGCAGTTTTAAATACTTCAATACATATGGAAAAATCACATTCTTCATCCCATCACTGTCTAAATTTTCCTCAATTATGTTTAACATTTTCAAACTTAATTTTTTTTTAGTCCAAATCAGTGGATAAATTGCTACCTCATCATTATTCCTAGAAATATGGTGACTCAGAATTTTGGAGAAACTCCTTTCAAAGCAATAAAAACAAATAAAACAAAAATCTCTTTTAATGCATGGCTGAGTGGAAAGAAAATCAAAGAATTCTTCAGAGACCAGAAAAAAAGAAAAAGAAAATGTGAACCCACAGGGTAAGTGAGGTTGTGTGTTCTTGGGTTGTATTTACTGGTTGTATGTAGTCTCTTTGTTGTTCAGTTGCTCAGTCATTTCTGACTCTGTGACCCCATGGACTGCAGCACTCCAGGCCTCCCTGTAGCTAGGGCTTTTAATAAGTCACATGTGTAGGGAAAAGGCAAAAAAAAAAAAAAACCAGAGAGAGAGTGACCCTCTATCAGTCAGAAGCCACTAAAGGACTACCTCCTTTTGTGATAACTAGATTAAAAAAATCCAACCTAGTAGAAGGAGATGACAGGCTAACTTCCCACTTTGGCTTTGACTGTAGGTGGAGCAGGTAAAAAAAAAAGGAGATGTTCACAGTTCAAATGACTAAGATTCTAAAGATGTTAAAAGAATACAACAAAGAACACTAGATGCCTAAGTAATCTAGATGGAATGGGCAATGTCTTCAAAAATCACCAACTGCCAAAACTTACTCAAGATAAAATAGATGATTGAATTCATAGCTAAAACTTCTCCCCAAAAGAGAAATCTTCAAAACCAGATGGTTTCACTGGTGATTTTTTCCAAACATTAAAGAAGAAGTAACACCAAATTTATAATTTCTTCCAGAAAATAAAAGAAAAATACTTTATTCCAATCCATTTTTTAAAAAATTTACCAGCTTTACTTTCATACCAAGAGTAGACAAAGATAGTACAGAGAAAGAACACTATAGACTAATGTCCTTCAGGAACATAATATTAGAAAATTGAATTTAGCAATTTATGAAAAAAAATAAGCTACCACAGCAAGTAAGGCTTATTCCAGGAATGCAAGGTTGGTTCGATACTTAAAAATCAATGTAATTCATCATGTTAACAGCCAAAAAGAGAAAAACCATAAAGTCATATAAATTAAAACAGAAAAAACATTTAACAAATTCAACATCTATCTGTGATTAAAAACTATCAGTATACTAACAACAGAAAAGAAGTAGGAGATACAAGAAAGAATGCTGTAAAGAAAGCAAGAAAAATGTTAAAAATATGGGTAAATACAAACAATTCATTGGCTAAAACAATGTCTAAATTGTGGAATTAATAATTCAAGATGGCATTTAAATATACAGTGACAATTTGATGTAAATCAGGGGAGAGGAGTTATTATAATGAAAACATACCAAGTTTCTTATATTATTCAAATATTGACAAATATAGATTTAAAAAAATCTGTTTATTTATTTGGCTGTGCTGACTGTTACTTGCAGCATGCAGGATCTTTAGTAGCAGGGTCTAGTTCGCTGACCAGAGATTGAACCCAGGCCCCCTGCATTTGGAACTTGGAAAATTAGCCACTGTATCACCAGGGATGTCCCTAGATTTTTATAGTTTAATTATACATTTTAATATTTCTGAGTAGTCACTGAAAGAATAGCAACTGAGTATATACTTCCTATACTAGTGCAGGAAAACAAGGATGCAAGGAGATGATCTTAAAAACTATCTCAAAGAAAGTGAGACAGGTAACAATAATAGATAACAAAACAACAATAATCATAAGATTACTTTTATAAAAAGGACAGACAAATAATAAGATTAAGAAATGTGTCTTAGTCCGTGGGCCAGGTTGTGCTGTGGTTAGAAACCATCCAGATATCTCACTGAGACAATGTCACAACAACAAAGTAGTAGAAATGATGAAGCAACTGTTTGTATGCACTCTTCTGGAAGCCATTTTCAAATCCAACTAACATCCAACGGACATAAAATGATACTTTGGTTATAGCCACAGAGATGAGTTATAGGCATGACCTGGTCCGCACACTGACTCCGCAGGTATGGCTGGCCCAGCACTGAGATGCTGCCAAAATCAACAGTCTCTTTAATATACTCAACCAAGGACTGAGGTGAACTTGAGCAGAAGTTCTGTTTGAGTCTAGTTACATCCAGAAAAATCATTCCTTGTCTGTACCAAATGTTGATCTGGCCTAGAATGTTGCCCATCCACTTCCTTTCACCCCTTAAGCCAATAGTGAGGTTGTGTGGATAATTTCCATGACAGTTATGACATGAACCAAGTTCTATACGTGCTAATATCCTAGCACACAGGTGTGCACACATTTACTCAAAAATGCTCACATTCCTTCTGTGAACGAGGCTTCCCTGAAGCTTTGGAAGACATTGCTCCTCCAGAAGAGCTGTCTCAAGCCATTTTCCGGGAACAGTTATGGGACTTGTTTGTGTTTACAATCTTGACTACAGTCTACAAACCTGCTGGGTATCTGTGAGCTTCCATGAGGCTGGAAGGGTTCATTGTGAGAAACTGTAGGCTAGGGTGGCCACAAGAAGATGAGCACATTGTCAGCATGGAAGTGGGGCACTTCTTGTGGTGACTGTTGTTTTAACATGTTCTTTGTTAGTGTAGCTCCTTTTCATTCACTGTTATTTTTCACTTCTCTCCATCCATTGTCAGCAGGGTACTGCATGTTCAGTTCAGTTGCTCAGTTGTGCCTGACTCTTTGTGACCCCATGAACCGCAGCACGCCAGGCCTCCCTGTCCATCACCGACTCCCAGAGTCCACCCAAACCCATGTCCGTCAAGTTGGTGATGCCATCCAACCATCTCGTCTTCTGTCGTCCCCTTCTTCTCCTGCCCTCAATCTTTCCCAGCATCAGGGTCTTTTCACATGAGTCAGCTCTTTGCATCAGGTGGTCAAAGTATTGGCATTTCAGCTTCAACATCAGTCCTTCCCATGAACACCCAGGACTGATCTCTTTTAGGATGGACTGGATGGATCTCCTTGCAGTCCAAGGGACTCTCAAGAGTCTTCTCCAACACCACAGTTCAAAAGCATCAATTTTTCTGCGTTCAGCTTTCTTCACAATCCAACTATCATCCATACATCACCACTGGAAAAATCATAGCCTTGACTAGATGTACATTTGTTGGCAAATTAATGTCTCTGCTTTTTAATAAGCTGTCTAGATTGGTCATAACTTTCCTTCCAAGGAGTAAGCGTCTTTAAATTTCATGGCTGCAATCACCATCTGCAGTGATTTTGGAGCCCCCAAAAATAAAGTCTGACACTGTTTCCACTGTTTCCCCATCTATTTGCCATGAAGTGATGGGACCGGATGCCATGATCTTCGTTTTCTGAATGTTGAGCTTTAAGCCAACTTTTTCACTTTCCTCTTTGACTTTCATCAAGAGGCTCTTTAGTTCTTCACTTACTGCCATACTGCAGAAAGGTATGCAAGGGTACTGAAAGGGATCCTATTAACCGCCTCAGATTAGAATTGGCTCAGCCAAGCTCTCTCTGTTGTGATCCCAAGTAAATGTGATCACTTATGGGAGGCCAGGAAAAATACAGAACACTCTTAGCAACATTGATTCATTCCTTTTGTGCAGCTCTGTTAAGACACAGGCACTTCTGTTTTTCCTTGAATGGCCTATGAAGCATATCACAGAAATGTGGTCGTCACTTCTTTCTGCTGCAACTTTCCACTTAGCTCTTTCATTGGGTCCAATGCTCAGTCAATCCAGCAGCAAAACACCTTAAGCCTCTACACTGTCTTCCAAAGAAGTTGCTCTGCATACAAGGAGACTATAAGGTCACTGTCAGTTCAACTGCAAAAGAAAAATAGAATTAGCTAGTATTTTGCTTTATTTTTGATATAATTCATATTTCTTTATGCATTTTAAAATTTGCAAGAATTTTAACACAGATAATTTCACTTGCTTCTCTCAAAAACTTAATGAAGAGTTTCAAGAAACTGTTAATACTGATTTTCCCTGGGGGGAGGGAAATTATACTTTTTAAGATAATTGCTCCTATATAAGACCTGCCTCTTGAGAAACCTATATGCAGGCCAGGAAGCAATAGTTAGAACTGGACATGGAACAACAGACTGGTTCCAAATAGGAAAAGGAGTACGTCAAGGCTGTATATTGTCACCCTGCTTATTTAACTTCTATGCAGAGGACATCATGAGAAACTCTGGGCTGGAAGAAGCACAAGCTGGAATCAAGATTACTGGGAGAAATATCAATAACCTCAGATATGCAGACACCACCCTTATGGCAAAAAGTGAAGAGGAACTTAAAAGCCTCTTGATGAAAGTGAAAGTGGAGAGTGAAAAAGTTGGCTTAAAGCTCAACATTCAGAAAATGAAGATCATGGCATCCGGTCCCACCACTTCATGGGAAATAGATGGGGAAACAGTGGAAACAGCGTCAGACTTTATTTTGCAGGCTCCAAAATCACTGCAGATGGTGATTGCAGCCATGAAATTAAAAGACGCTTACTCCTTGGAAGAAAAGTTATGACTAACCTAGATAGCATATTGAAAAGCAGAGACATTACTTTGCTGACTAAGGTCCGTCTAGTCAAGGCTATGGTTTTTCCTGTGGTCATGTATGGATGTGAGAGTTGGACTATGAAGAAAGCTGAGTGCTGAAGAATTGATGTTTTTGAACTGTGGTGTTGGAGAAGACTCTTGAGAGTCCCTTGGACTGCAAGGAGACCCAACCAGTCCATTCTGAAGGAGATCAGTCCTGGGTGTTCTTTGGAATGAATGATGCTGAAGCTGAAATTCCAGTACTTTGGCCACCTCATGTGAAGAATTGACTCATTGGAAAAGACTCTGATGCTGGGAGGGATTGGGGGCAGGAGGAAAAGGGGACGACAGAGGATGAGATGGCTGGATGGCATCACCGACTCGATAGACATGAGATTGAGTGAACTCTGGGAGTTGGTGATGAACAGGGAGGGCTGGCGTGCTGTGATTCATGGGGTTGCAATGAGTCAGACACGACTGAGCGACTGAACCAAACTGAACTGAAATCATTTTATTTTTCCAATGAACACACTATATTTTAGAAAGAGAAAAGACTGAAGAAATATATAGAGAGAAAGAATTGAAAATGGGGAAAATGTAAGCATTGGTGAATATGGCTAATGGCATTTGGAACTCCTTGTACTAATCTTGTAACTTTTCTGTAAGTTTTAAATTATATCAGTAGAAGGAGTTACAGTGAATGGCATAAAAAGATTAGAGACATGTAATTCTTGGGTAATGTTTAAAATGGATAATTTCAATAATTTTACTTGGAATTTCCCTAGGAATCTCAACAATGCTTAGATTACAGGCTTTGCTTAAAATCATAGATTTGAAATATAATAAACTATAGGCTGGGTGAGAAGTTATCGTAATTTGGAGCATGACATGACCATGTAGTAAGTTCATAGCTTTCACTGAAACATAAACCAAACTAAGCAGTTTCTTCAAATTTTCTTTGTATGCAGGTTGCAGTTATAGGATGACTCTGCTTTTTTTCTGAAAATAGTATATTGCATACATTAGAAGGTGAAAATTATCTTGTTAGACATCCTTTCTTTTTTTTAAACATGCCATGAAATTCATCTGTTTTAACTGTATAATTCAACTACTTTACTAAATTTATAGAGTTGTTCAACCATCACCACAATTCAGTTTTAAAATGTTTCCATCACGACAGAGTCCCTTAGGCCCATTTATAGTAAATCCATGTTCCCACCCCCAGACCCAGGTGAAAACACTCTCTGATTTACCTGTTATAGAAATTTTATATAAGTGGAGTCATACAATATGTGGTCTCTCCCATCTGACTTCTTTCACTTAGCAGAATATTTTTGAGGTCCATCACCCCTGTTTCTTTTCTGGGAATTTTCCCTTGGCATAAGAGGTTACTTAGAGAATAAGCAAATACCTTACATTTACTTTGATGAGTAAAAAAGGTCAGCCAGTAATACATATGAACAGGTCTCTCACAGCTGAGTTTGCATTGACAAGAAATCAGCCTGAGACGTTTTCCTTGTCTAGGAGCTATGCTCTTCTGGTAAAAAAAAAAAAAAAAATACAAAACAAAACATTGGTTAACTCTAAGCATCTGCTAGAATCTGGGCGGCTGCTGTTGCCTAATTTCTGAGTGACGCAGCAGAGACCATAAGATATACAATGGCGGAGACTCAGGTATGACACAGAAGATGCCACACTAACAGGGAAATTAGACTTCAAATATTTACAAGCTCTCTTTCAAATGTGAGTGTTTGTGGGCACAAATACATTAGTATTTTTCTTCCCATAAGCAATAGAATGGCATAATAAAGGTCTCTGTGATAAAAGAAATGCTGCAGTATCTGGGACCTGAGTCTCATGTCTAAAGGCTACTAAGTAGTTTTATTACATGAAAAGCACTGTGATCCTCTCAAAGACATAGTTTTTGTGGTCATGTCATCTAGTACCAAATGTGAGCTATAGGAAATTGTAGGACACAACTTGATCTTAAGAGACTATTTGTCTCAGGAAACATTATGTATGATGTAGAAATATATAAAGCATTTGTTATCATTTTATAGTGGGGCTTCCCAGGTGGCTCAGTGGTAAAGACTGCCTGCCAATGCAAGAGACTCCAGAGACATGGGTTTGATTCCTGGATCAGGAAGATCCCCTAGAGGAGGAAATGGTAGGCCTCTCCAATATTCTTACCTGGAAAATTCCATAGACAGAGGAGCCCAGTCCATGGGGTCGCAAAGAGTCAAACATGACTGAGCGGCTGAGCACATACACACACACACGCACACATCATTTTATTGTAACTTCAAACATCCAGATTTACTAGAAAATGAAACAACACATTAGATTAAAAAGTCCAATGGGTAAATTTTTCTTATCATCTTAAACAGTTTGAAAATGAATTTGCAATTTGTATACTCTTCTCCTTAAAAACTCAAATGAAAACATCTTTCAATTATATGTTTGTATTTTATATGTATTTCATACTTTTCAGGAAATCCTTGTTAAGCTGAGAGCTGTGGTGGGACAAGAGTCTTCTTGTCAAGCATTTGTTGCAACAGTGTCTTCGGACTGAAGGTGAGGTGGGTGCCATGGTTCTCTAGACGGGACCCTGTGATTTCTTGGTCTTGATTCAACATACTTTTCCAGAATTCTCTTTCTTTTCAAATGTCTCTGACTCAGTAATAAATGTCATGTCTTCTATGAAAATTATGAGATTTTTGCGTCACTTAATATAAAGTCTGTTTTGTTTTGTGTTCATTTTATCTGCATTTCTTTTTCTAACTGAATTGCCTGGACTGTCACAGCATCATCTGGTAGTCAGTTTGGAGCCAGGCCTCTGATACTGTCATTAGTCAAGTTGGTTGGTGTGATTTTTTTTAAAAAAGTTTGTTAATATACTAAAAGCCATTAAATTATATACTTTAAATAGATGAATTGTACAGTATGTGAATTATATGTTAATAAAGTTGTAAAAAGGAATAAATAAATAAATAAATAAATGTATTTCAAAATATGTGTCCTGTACAGACAATTTTGTCACTTGAAAGCTCCAGGGTTTCAGATTTCTGAATAAAAGCTCTTTTATTAAATCTTATTTTTGTTTATTTGCTTTTCTGGGATACCCTAATTTAAAATGGAATGAGTTCTCAAATTTTTCTACAGTGTTTTTCTCAATGATCAGAAAATTGAATAATTTCAGGAATGGGCATATGCTGCTCAGTGTCTTGTAAGGTTAGATTTCTAGGTTGAAGTTCAGAAACTACAGTAAATAAGTATTGAAGTTGTGAGCCAATGACAATAACAAAGGCATGTACGAGCAGCCCAATTTTAAGCTTAATCACTGGGACATGACCATCTTCACTGGCTCTCTAGGTAATAAAATCCACACAGGTACAGATGATGAGGAGCAAATAGGGCACCAATGGTGGTCGTCTACTCCAACGGGGAAGAAGACATCATGTTGGATTTTTCTGTCATCTCTGTGAAAACTGGACTTGCTTCCACCAAGAAACAGTTCATCAAGATAACACAAATATGATTGAACTTGAAATTAATTGCTTCAGGGGAATGTGTGATCTAAGGGGGGCCTTGAGGGGGCAAATTATCCCATCCCCTAAAGACATCATTGGCAGGAAGAAACGGTATTCTAAAAGGTCTGAAATGGAGACTAGAAATTTGAGACCTCAGAACTTCTAACATGGAATCTGAACTCTCCCACTCAAATGGAGTGTCTGCACATGGGCTGGGCTCCATTTTCTTCTGAGACTCACCACTCAACTTGGAATGAGGCCTTAATAAAGTGGGGCATAGCTCCTGGCCCTAGTCTTGCGATATGGCTTAGAATCTTCCTTCCATCAGGAAGTTGTGTGAATTTTAGTTTTAGAGTGGCCCTCACTCCCACCTCCCTCTGCCAGCCATGCTTCACATGTGACAGTCGTGGAGGATTACGCAGATGTGATGCACCAGCATCGTCAGCCGTCACCAGCAGCATCACCATCGTCATTGTCAGGGTCATTGTTACTTCCAGGCGCTAAGAAACAGCATGTAAACAATCACTGTGAAAGGACACGTGCTTTGGAAGCATCCTGAGCAGATAATATCTAAGAATAGCTGTTTTCATGTGCACATCCCTCACCCATTCACTTGGTGAAATACCCAGACAGACAAATTCATAACACTTCTAGCCCATGTCCTCTTTGAACAGGATGCAGCTTTTCCACTGGAATGTGATTCTTATGGCTAGTTGAAACATCAGCCATTCTGAAGAGTCAATGATGAAATGATTTCCTCAATTTCTCTGGGGTTGATAACATTGCAACTCATTCTGAATTGGAGGATTATTAACATTTGCTACAAATTGGTACGTGCATTAAAGGAGAGGAATTATGATATTTCACAGCTTTCTTGGTGACTCAGCTGGTAAAGAATCTGCCTGCACTATGGGAGACCTGGATTCCATCCCTGGGTTGGGAAGATCCCCTGGAGAAGGGAACGGCTACACACTCCAGTATTCTGGCCTGGAGAATTCCATGGACTCTATAGTGCATGGGGTCACAAAGTGTCAGACACAACTGAGCAACTTTCACATTCACAGTTTTCAACTTGACAGAAAACTCTGCTTGAAAGAAAAACAAGTTTTAAGCCATTTTCTTTAAGTATAAAGTGAAGAAATGCAGGCAAGTAGCATTTTAGCAGCACTCTAACTAATAACCTCGTCTTCAACAATCTTCTCTTTCATACAATGAGTATTATACTAGGAAATAATTAGTGTTGATGTAGTAATGATGAATAATAATAGCCAATACTTATTGGATATTTACTATGGTCTAGGTCTTGCTTTCATGTATCAACTTTAATTAGTTGGCAGTGACTGCTTGAAGTATGGTGTTGAGACAGATTCCAAGACTATGTCTGGATTCAGTGACAAAGAGTGTTATAATTGACTAGTAATGTCTGCTTTGGGCATAAGCAGGAAGAATAATGGCATATATAAACATATTCACGTCCCCTGGTTCAGTATTATCAAATAAAGTTAAAATGTGACAAAGCACACTGGGAGAGGCATGGAGAAGTGTGAAGTTAAGAGCATATATTCAGGAAGAGCATTAATATGGATGGAGGTAGAATTTGACCTTAACTTTGACAGAGGGTCAGATTTTGTTGAGTAAAGTTGAGAGAAGACAGAAGAGCATTTTAAGCAGAGAGAACAGTCTGAACAAGTCATTGAGGCAAGAAGATGTAGGGGGTGTTAATGGACAACCAGTAGTTGGGCCCATCTGTTGTTTATAAGGAATAGTGGGAAGTTAGTTGGGCAATCGGAGAATGGCACCCTACTCCAGTACTCTTGCCTGGAAAATCCCATGGACAGAGAAGTTTGGTAGGCTGCAGTCCCCTCGCTAAGAGTCAGACATGACTGAGCAACTTCACTTTCACTTTTCACTTTCATGCATTGGAGAAGGAAATGGCAACCCACTCCGGTATTCTTGCCTGGAGAATCCCAGGGACAGGGGAACCTGGTGGGCTGCCGTCTATGAGGTCGCACAGAGTCGGACACGACTGAAGTGACTGAGCAGCAGTAGCAGTTGGGCAACAGTTTTGAAGAAAAGTAGAGAGGGCTTCAATATTGACTGAAATGATTAGAAATTGTGAGATCTTTAAGTTATTTTATTAGATAGCCAGATATGATGTGTATCTTAGGATTTATCTGAAAACAGCACATGAAATGGATCCAAGGGAGAGGGATTGGAGAACACCAATGCTAATACAATTGCAGTAATCTGTTTGAGATGTAAGGGGTCTGACTAAAGTGTAGAAAAAAGCTTTGACATAGATGAACAGCTGGAGGTAGATGAACAGCTTTAGTAACCAACTGGGCACCTGGGCGAGGACAGAGAAGCTTGTGTGTCATAGATTTCTGTGAAGTTTATTGAGTAGAAATAAGGGTATTAGAAGGTTTTATAATGATAAACTTTCTTTATCATTCATCTTGATCTTAAGATGTCAAAAGAAAAGCCACATATACATCTTTAACAAGGAGTTGGAAATTATATTTTGTAATCAGGAGACATACAAAGCCAAAATGATGGTTCAGGGAGAGGTCTGCCTAGAGATGATAGCTGAAAACTGAGAATTCAGGGACTTGACAAGGATGGACACAGACACAAGGAAGATAAAAATAGAACATGGCACCTGATTCATTTAGGGAGCAGAAGAACAGAGCTGAGTCATCAAAGGTGACAGGAAGAAGTTGAAGAAAATGCCCAACCCCAGAACCACTGGACACAATCCTCAGTTTAGTCAGTCAGTCTTGTCTGACTCTTTGCAATCACATGGATTGCAGCACACCAGGTTTCCCTGTCCATCACCAGCTCCTGGAGCTTGCTCAGACTCATGCACATCAAGTCGGTGATGCCATCCAAACATCTCATCCTATGTCATCCCCTTCCCCTCCTGCCTTAGTACACAATCCTGCCTTGGATTTTTCTTGGACTTTAGATCTTCTGTTCATGTTCTCATTGATTCACGCTCATAAGTTTTGTTTATATACACAATGGAATATCCCTGAAAATTTCCTTAGTTTTGTGCTATATTTTAATATGAACAAGTAAAATTTAAGTTGTCCTTGAGGCATTGTTTTCTCCTATATCTCCAATGTTGAAACATACAGTGTTGTATGAAAATGCACTGTTATCATGCCAAGCTCTGTGTTGAATATGCAGCCTCGCTTCTCTTCTCTGCTCTCAACTTCCTCCAGATGTGGGTCCTCCTTTCTTGCCATGTTATTCCCATTGATCAGTGGGTCACAAAATGGAGTCCATCACTGGGGTCTTTCTCTGGGGGAGTCATGTATAACTTTCATATGTAAAATTTAGCATCTAAAAATCTTGATATAAATAAAACTTTTGAAGATACTGTGTTAACTTTACTTCCTATGCTTCCTATTTTTCCTTTTATCTTTTATTTCTCCCTCTTTTCTCCTTCAAGATAGGACATGCCCTGAATTCCCAAGCATTCCATATTTATTGCTTCTTACTTGTTCTATATAGTACTTCCCATATTTCTATATTGGCATGTATTACAACAGTTTGTTAGAAGTAGGTAAATACACACACTTACTAACATACAATTAAACAGAAATACCTAGAGTATAATTTCACTTTAAATGATAGAAGATATTAAAAACTAGGACCACTCAGATTTCTAAACCCTGGAATCAAGTTCTTTGGAAAAATATTACTAGAAAAGATAATAAGACTGGTAAAGAGTGGGCCCTGAGAAGCAAAACAAAAAGAAAGAAAAAGGTGAATATTTGGACAAAAATATCCATTTCCCCTTTACTTTATCATGCTTCATGATTTATTTATTATGTTTAGCACAAGCAATAGCTTTCATTGAGACAAACCATGATTTTTCTTTCAGAGCAATATTTCTAATTCTTTCTTTCACTATTGCCCCTTAAATAGCCTTTTTAGACATTTCCCCCCTAATCACCCCAATGAAATAATACCACAGATAAACTATATCTATTTATGTATCGTAACTATATATATTCTTTATATATTTTGATTAAGAATTTCTTACCCCTCTGAGGAAGTAGTTTTTCCCCTTGAAAATGATATGGACCTCTTGAGAATGCATGTTTTATAGGAGCACCATATAAGCTGCTGAAAGATGGGCGGCTATAGACATCAATGTGGCCTGTACTTAATGGACAGTAACATCAGAATAAAATGAGAGAGTATAGGCATGGCTTCCTGCAGAGTACCCTTTGTATGTTCTCACTAAAGTAAATAAAAATAGTATAAGTCACAAAATCTGAAGCAAGTCAGCCAAAGAAAATATCAAGGAAAAAAAAATCTAGAAAACAGTTGATATTTGAAGACGAGTCCCTGAAAATTCTTAGAGTCCTATTTTGAAAGAGATAAAGAGAGAAAGGAAAAATTAAAGGAAAAGTAGGGAGGGTAGAAAATAATATTAACACCAATTTTGTAATAAACTGAATTTTGAAATAAATATTGTAAAGTATATCACCATAATATTTTTTGGTGGGCTTGTAGTATCTATTACATAAGTGTTTACAATGTCACTTTCTATATATCATTAAAATCTTTATTTTATTTGTATGTGTGTGTTCTTTTGAGAATTCTCTTGTAGGGGGAAACACTGTGGAGGCATGTTGGAGGAAAATGGAATTCAGCTAAGGAGGAGTCAGGGATTTAGTTTCCAGATCTAGGGTCAAAGTAGGAGCTAAGTGAGGTCATGTTGCGATGTGGGTACAAAGATCAGAACTAGGTCAGTAGCCAGAGTAGCGTAAGACTGTATCTCAGAGTTCCTGGGGACAGTAACCAGTCTTCTCTGGGGCCAGCTGACCCCAATCATCAAGAGAAGAGAAAGAAGCAAGATGCAATGATAAGCTCTAATGAGAATCATAGTGTTTTATATTTCAAAGGATCCATGGAGATCATCTGGAAAACAACAAAAGCCTTTTTATTCTGAGAGAGTAATAGAGGTTCACTGAGGCCCAGGGAAGCATCAAGGTGCCAACTCTGCTTGGAGTTCAGTGGGGTTAACAGCCAAATGCCCTGGGCCTCATTTCTGCACATCCTTCTCCCAAATAATAATTTTCCAGAGTTCTAGTTTTCCTTTTCAAAGTCCATTTCTTCATTCTTCATGGCATTATATGCTGAAATTCTCACAGGCAAAGACCAGGAATGTCTTAATGATATTCAACATAAAGTTGCATTAAGGAAATATTAAGGAAGACAAGAAAGTTTCTAGAATGTTCTTGGAAAGGGACACTAAAAATCTGTATGACTTTGTCTAAAAATTTGTGTGATTATAGCTTTCTAAGGTCACCTAGGTTTCGATTCTTGGGTTGGGAAGATCCCCTGGAGAAGGGAATGGCTGCCCACCCTAGTATTCTGGCCTGGAGAACTCCATGGACTGTATAGTCTATGGGGTTTGCAAAGACTCAGACATGACTGAAACACTTATACACTCTTTAGGATGAAATTCTTTAATTTTTGTTCTGGTGATTTTTGCATACATACTATTTTTTTCTTTCTCCAATTTTCTCTGACTTTACTTGTCATATACTTCAGATTTATGAAACTTTGAGAGTAAGCAAAACCTAATAAAGAATTATTAGCACTCCCCTTTTGTGGGACAGAGGTGTTAATAGTAAAATTATTTTATTTTGAAAGCTATACTTTGAGATATGACTAATATTTTGGGGTAAAGTATTTGCAAATAGTCGTGATTCTTTTTATTTCAAATGCATATGATCTTTTTCTCCTTGGAGAAATCTTCGTGCAGAGTAATTTTTAGGAGTGTATACATATTTCCACATGCATTTCAGAATGAGAAATGTACGAGAGCCACTAGCTGAATGTTCAACAGCACTTTTTGTGCTTATGATGTGGGATGGAAAGAAATAGAAATTAAACCTCTCTCCTTTCCACAAGCCACATGCAGACTGACTCCAAGTGAAAGGTTTTCACACAGGCCAGTTCGGTAATGTGAATTCACCCACTTTCCAACAAACCCTGAGAGGTATTTTAGTTTCGGCATCTGGTAGCTGAGGCCATCCCCTAAGCACAAGTGTGCCACTGTGCCAGTCGTGGGGCTGCTTTATTTGATGAGGACCACAGCTCTCTGGCAGATGGGCTCTCTTTTCGTTTCCCAAACAAACCTCCTTGGAGGTGAAGGAAGGTTTGCTGACTGTGGTCAGGAAAGTCTCAATTATGAATGATTCCCTAACCAAGTGTTGAAACACTGCACTTTGTAATTAAAATGCAAAACCCACACAAACTGGAAACCATAGGAGTTTTTTTCAGGAATTTTCCTTGAAAGCTTGGTTTCTTACTTCCGTCAAGTGTCATCTCTCTAAATCTACCTTAATTTCCTTTATTCCTCCAAAACGAAATATTATCTTCTCACCTATTTTATTGGTATTCCCTCTCAAAGTGGATATGGTTTATCTAATTAGTAAAATAGATTTTAGTCACTTGCTTTTCTTCTCATGAATCTCAAACCCTGCCCTCATTTAACTTTGCTGCTTTGCAAAGTAAAGAAGTGGGATTGTTGGCTCCAATCTGCGCTACTAGGAAAATGAAGGAAAAGGCAACTCAAAGGAAAGCAACTTTTTCTTTTAATCAAGTAACATTTTGTTCAGTGTATTATAACATTCTTTTATTAGGTGCATACAAATTTAGACCACTTCCTTGGTAAATTGAATCATTATCATTATGGGATGACCCTTTTTCTTCTTTTTTAAAAAATTATTTTTAATTCATGGGTAATTGCTTTACAATGTTGTGTCGGTTTTCTGCCATACAACAGTGTGAATCAGTCATAAGTATACATATGCCCCCACCCTCTTGAACCTCCCTTCCTACCCTAACTCTTTCCACCCCTCTAGGTTGTCACAGAACACTAGGTTGAGTGCCCGGTGTTACACAGCAACTTCCCACTAGCTATCTGTTTTACATGTGGTAATGTATAAGTTTCAGTGTTACTCTCTCAATTCCTTTTTATTCTTAATAATGCTTTCTGTTTAAAGTATGTTATCTTATAATAACATACCTGCAACAACTTTCTTTTACTTGGTAGTATTTGCTTGCTATATATATATATATATTTTTTTTTTTTTTTCCCCCAGTTTTACAAGTCTTTCTTTTTTGCTTTGCATATAGCTGAATTGGAGGGAGGTGGGACAGGGGACTAATGTGGGTCAAGATCAGGGGACTGATACAAGGGAAAGGAAGAACAAAGATGTACTTTAAAAAAGAGCTTACAGATTATAATTATGCAAATTAATCTATGCAAAAGTATTATCCAAGAATACTTGAAGAAGGAAGATAAAGGAAAACTTTCAATTGCCAAAGATCCCGCAGACAAAGTCAAAAAGCTGTCATCAAACCAAGAGAAAATATTTCAACATATATAACAAGAAAAAGAAAACTATCAGAATATATGAAGAATGTCTATGAATTGATAAAAAATAACAACTCACCAGAAAAAAAAGATGCAAAGGATATGAATAAGCAATTCATAGAAGAAATAGAAATTACCAGTAAATTATTTCTAAATGCACAATCACACTAGTAATCAAAAAACTCAAATTAAAATTCTTTTTTCACCTTTTAGACTAGAAAAAATATTTTTTAAAATTTTATTTAATTAAATAATTTTTTTTGGCTGTGCTGGGTCTTCGTTGCTTTTTGTGCAGGCTTTCTCTAGCTGTGGGGAGCCATGGCTATTCTTTGTTGCAGTGTGCAAATTTCTCACTGCGGTGGCTTCTCGTTGCAGTACACAGGTTTGAGGTACGCGGGCTTCATTACTTGTGGCATGCGGGCTTGGTAGTTGTGGCTCATGAGTTTATTTGCTCCAAAGCATGTAGACTCTTCCTGGACTGGGGATTGAACCCATGTCCCCTGCATTGGCAGACAGATTCTTTTCCACACCACCACCAGGGAAGGCCAGAAAATATTATATTTTAAAATTAGATAATATTATATATTGATGGGCTTCCCTGGTGGTTCAGAGGTTAAAGCATTTGCCTGGAATGTGGGAGACCTGGGTTTGATCCCTGGGTCAGGAAGATCCCCTGGAGAAGGAAATGGCAACCCACTCCAGTACTCTTGCCTGGAGAATCCCATGGAGGGAGGAGCCTGGTAGGCTATAGTCCATGGGGTCGCAAAGAGTCAGACACGACTGAGTGACTTCACTCACTCACTCATATATTGATGAAGTCATGAAAGATAGGCAACTCTCCCTTTAAGGGAAATCTCTGGTCAGGAGTCAACTTTGCACTGCCTTTTTATAAGGTACTTTGCCAAACCATTTAAAACTGCACTTATCATTGGAGCCAACAATCCCACTTCTTGGTACTGACCCAAGAGAAACAGACACATGTGTGCAAGGATGCAGGTACAGGACTGTTCCCTGTAGTATTTTACAGAACATTTTTTTTTTTTTTTAAAGAAAAGCAACCTTGAATTTCCACCAATAGGGTAATAGCTTCATAATGCATTCTATGGAATATTATGCAGCAATTTTTTAAACACAAGAAATCTGTTTTTGCACTTACAGAAATACCAAAAGACTTCTTGCCAATTAAAAACATTCAGAGAAGTAAATAATTATTCTATTTATATAAAAAATACAGACTTCACACAGAAGTATTTATTTGTACAATTTCATATGTAAATAGCAAAAGGGTTGAGTGGTTACACACTCAATTCATGACAGGCAATAAATATAGTAATAGAACAGAGACTAGAGATAATATTTTAGAGTGAGTCTACTTGCATTGTTATTATTTCAATTTTTTGCAATAAAAAATGAATTCATATTTTACTATGTAATCAAAACATTTTAAAAAAGAGATGACTATGTATTTGACTAATGGTTGAATATTTAGTATGATTTGATTTTTCTCTGGATAGATTGGATCATAGTTTTTAGTGTAATTGTGAAACTCTCTGAACTTAAGATGTTGGCTAACATATAACAAAACCTATTGGTTGACCCCTGGCCTGAGAAAACTTAAAGTGAGCTTCAGCTTTCAGGGAGAAACTTTATGTCTACAGTGAAATGAACAGCTGAGAGCTATGAGCAAATCTCTCCTTTTTGCCAAGAACATTGATGTCCCTTTTATTTGATATCATGAGGGAGTCTCTGTAGACAGAACTGTCAGGCAGAAGGTAGATGGAACCATCTGGAATGGCTCTTGCTGTTTATTTCATGAGGTTTATCTTACCCTCCCAGTATAAAAGGATCTCTTGCTTTTGAACATCCCATGTACTCGTCTGGTTATAGCAAGCCCCGGAGGCATAGAATAAACAGTGCTGTGCTCAGTCACTTCAGGCATGTCCAACTCTGTGCGACACCATGGACTGTTGCCTGCCAGGTTCTTCTGTCCATGGGGTTCTCCAGACAAGTATACTGGAGTGGATTGCCATATCCCCTTCCAGGGGATCTTTCCGACCCAGGGATCAAACCTGCATCTCTTGGATCTCCTGTATTAGCAGGAGGTTCTTTACCACTAGCGCCACCTGGGAAACCCTCAATATGTGCTTAGTCACTCAGCCATGTCCGACTCTTTGCGACATCATGAACTGTAGCCCACCAGGTTCCTCTGTCCATGGGGATTCTCCAGGCAAGAATATTGGAGAGGGTTGCCATTCCCTCCTCCAGGGGATCTTCCCAACCCAGGGATTGAACCCAGGTCTCCCACATTGCAGGTGGATTCTTTATCACCTGAGCCACCAGGGAAGCCCGAATAAACAGTGTGATCCTACAAAAAGTGTCAATATCTTTAGGATGACAAAGATGGAAGGGCCTCAGACCTTACAAACTGTATGATGATTGACTATTGCTTAAAATATATGAGGCTTTAAAAAATTAAATTCTGAGATCTGAGCTGTCATGGACTGTAGTCATTACGAAGGGAAAAACTGAGGACCAGAAGGGTTAAGTGACTTATCAAGGTCACTCAGTGACCTTGGCAGTGACTCTTATTCAAGCAGATTCAAATAGCTTGTAAATCACCCATGCAACCCTTCAGGACCAAGGCAGTCCTCAGCTGCTGCTTATTGGAAGGACTGGTCTATGCCACTTACTTATCCCATGATAATTCTGAACCATGATGAATCCTCAAAGGTTTATTTTATTTTATTTTATTTTAAAGCTCAGAGTCCCCAGCTAAGATTGTTTACTTACGGAAATCTCTAGAGGTTATTTATGTTTTATTTTCTCAGGCTGTCATGACCTTGTATTGTTTAAAGGCTACTTTCAAGTGAGATTTTTAAGCCATTATCCCTACGAACAAAGAATTATCCAAGTACAGAGATGCCAAGGTTACACACGTGTAAACCTGTAAACTGTAGAAATTTAGAACAAAAGTATTCTATTTGAATGCTTATTAATAAAAATCAGCAACCATCTTGTGTTGGGTGCCCTGTTCCCACAATTCTGAAATATTTACTTAACAGCAAAAATGAAATGAGAAGAGCATATTCATCTTTTTTTTTTTTTTTACACTTATTGGATTCCTGGGTTGACATGGATCACAATATTATCTTAGTTTGTCTAAAATACACAAAATCTTTTTGTAAGTGACACAGGATCTCCTCTGCCCTTCCCCTCCACCATTTCCTTCATTCCCCTCCCTGCTTGTGTACGCACACACACAGTGTTATCTTCAAAAAGCATAACCAAAATAGGACCTGGAAACTCAGAACACAATATCTTTCTGTTGAAACTGTACGTACCAAGGCAGCATGTTCTTACATTTTCCCCAAATTTCCCCCCACTTTTCCAGCATTGTCCATGGGACTGACAAAGTTTGGGGAGCCAGGCTAGAAGCCCCATTTATGACGCTCTGACTCCATTACAGGCTCAGCAGAGGACACATCTGGAACCCATTTCCTGCCGGCGTGGATCGTGAATGCCTGGCTGTAGTCAGCACCGAGCGGTGTGTCTCCTGTCTGGCTGTCAGCTGTCTTCCCGGCCAGAGCCTAAGAACGTGGCTGCTAGTGAAAGTGTTTATGTGTTTATGTGACCACAGGTATGTGCCCTCGGCGACAGAGCCCTTACTCCATCTAGCATGTCCTGGGAGGCAAGTGGGATGTGGATGAAGCCAGAGGGAGGGAGTGTCCTCGAGGTTTCAATGTCACCATCAGGAGAGGAAGGATGGTCGTGGGCGTGAAATAGGATTGTGGCATTTCTTGTGGATTTGGGCTGGATAAACAATTTTGGGAATGACACTTGGTTAAGCTCAGTTATGGTTTTGTCCAGTATTAGGGGCAAGGGAGGAGAAGGCAATGGCACCCCACTCCAGTACTCTTGGCTGGAAACTCCCATGGATGGAGGAGCCTGGTGGGCTGCAGTCCATGGGGTTGCCAAGAGTCGGACATGACTGAGTGACTTCACTTTCACTTTTCACTTTCATTCATTGGAGAAGGAAATGACAACCCATTCCAGTGTTCTTGCCTGGAGAATCCCAGGGACGGGGGAGCCTGGTAAGCTGCTGTCTATGGGGTCTCACAGAGTCAGACACAACTGAAGTGACTTAGCAGCAGCAGCAGCAGAGGCAAGGTAAAGCGGGGAGCCGGCCTGTCTCCCAGGGACAAGTCCCCAATTCCCTGAACTGCAGAGGCAGAGCCCTGAGCCCTGAGCCCTGACTGTGGTCATGCGTAGATGGTCTCCTCCTTGCCTGCCAGAGAACTCTGAGCCTTGACACCTGCAATGGGCTTTGGAAGATATCTTCCCACCGATCAGGATGATATCTGCGCTTGGGGAAGCCCACTTGGTAAGAACGTTCTTCCCCTTTCCTGAAAGTTCCAAGGAGAGAAAGAGCCATGGAAAATAAGCTGATGGGTATTTTTAGATGCTTACAGGATTCCCTGCACTGTGCTAGAAAGGATGAAGAACACCAAAGTGATGTAAGTCACAGGGTTTGTGTTTTGTTGCCATTTATGTATTTATTTATTATTTGCCTTTTATCTTGAGCTGCTTCTAACTCAGAAGAGGGGTAAGATCTCCTTATAACTTTCCTCAGGTGCGCATGTCCTTTGGAGGCTTGCCCTCAAGTGGTTAAGGCCTTTTCCCTCCTGATTTTGTATGTCCTTCATTTCCAAGTTCTTCATTTCCCGGTTGTATGGTCACTTCCAACTCAGGATCTCTTAGTCACTAAACCATGTGTCATTTGATGCCTGTGAACGTCTTGCTCTTTCCCACACGTGACTTGAGCAGAAATGTTGCCTGTGAAGCCAGCATCCTCTTTTTCATGTTTACACATGTTTTAATAGCTCAAGTTAAAAAATCTCAGAGGCTTTTTTGATGGTCCTGTCCTTATCAATCTAAAATGTAATACACAGTCTCTTCCTTTCAAGTTTTGCTTTCAGCATATCTCCTGAATTCATTGCCTCTCTTCCACTTCCAAAGCTTTAGCTGATGTCCCCACCTTGGAAAACAAAATTAAGTGCTTAGTTACTGTACATGTATGAACAGTCCATCAGGGTTATGACAACTATATGTGCATCTGCCCTAGAGGTGTCCTGGGGTGGCTCAGATATTGAGAGTGGTGTTGATGTTGGGCACCTATTTTCCAATAAAGTGAAGTCTTATGGTGCAGTTCTGAACCAAAGTATGTCTGTGCACGCTATTTGCTTCAGTCATGTCTGACACTTTGCAACTCTGTGCACTGTAGCCTGCCAGGCTCCTCTGTCCATGGGATTCTCGGGGAAGAATAATACTGGAGTGGGTAGCCTTTCCCTTCTCTAGGGGATATTCATAGCCCAGGGACTGAACCCAAGTTTCCTGCAGCTCTTGCTTTGCAGGCAGATTCTTTAACACTAAACCACTGGGGAAGCCTCAAACAAAGTACAGTCTCCCCTTAATTTACAGGTGCAAAGTCTGCATCCCTAGAAAATTAAGTGTATATTAAAATCACATCAAAATGTCCTTTTGTTTTTGTTTATAAATGTGTAGCAGGACATTTAAAATGGTGCAGAACATTAGACAATTCTTCACAATGGGGGAGACATGTAGCCCCCAATCACTGCAACAGCTGACAATGTTGCCCACAGATTTCCAAAGTGTACCTTGGCTGTTGGTAGCATTTCTATTGGAATCACTGCACAGCCTTAATTTATTTATATTATTTTTTACTTAAACAGGCAATAGTCAACAACCTCTCCTTATTAAAAGTGAAGATGTTACAGATGAAAGTAAATCTCCTTTATTTCCACCTCTACGCTGGTCGCTGGTCGATCTTACTCTCATCCCCAAAGTAACTATCTTTAATTGCTTTGTATGTATCATTCCAGAACTGTTACTATATATTAACCTACTCTTTATGATCCCCTAGATTATCTGTGGTACTTGTTATGAGTTGAATGGTGTCCGCTCAAAATCCACACATTGAAGTCTTATCCCCCAGAACCTCAGCATGTGACCTTACCTGGGAATAGAGCAGTTAAAGATATAGCTAGTTAGGTTAAGATGAGGTCATGCAGGAGTAAGGTGGGCCTCTAATTCAATACAAACTGTATTCTCATATAAAGGGGACATTTGGATACAGAGACAATGCACAGAGAGAATGCCATGTGAAGATAAAGGCAGAGATGGAGAGATGATTTACAGGCTGAGAAGTGCCAAAGATTGCTAGCTAACTGGCAGACCCCAGGAGAGAGGCATGGAGCAGACTCTCCACTGCCCCCACCTCGCCAGCCTTGGAAGGAACCAACCATGCTGACACCTTGATCTCAGGCCTCCAACCTCCAGAGTTAGTCGCTCAGTCATGTCTGACTCTTTGCGACCTCATGAACTATAGCCTGCCAGGCTCCTCTGTCCATGGAATTCTGCAGGCAAGAATACGGAGTGGGTTGCCATTCCCTTCTCCAGGGGATCTTCCCCACTCAGAGATTGAACTGACATCTCCTGCCTTGCAGGCGGAATCTTTACCACCTGAGCCACCAGGGAAGCCTCCAGAACCATGAGATGATACATTTGTATAATTTTAGGCACTCAGCTTGTGGTTCTTCCTTATGGCAGCCCTTGCAAATTAATGCAGTCCCCTTCGGTATTTTAGGCTTCCCTGATAGCTCAGTAGGTAAAGAATCTTCCTGCAATGAAGGAGACCCCAGTTAAATTCCTGGGTTGGGAAGATCCACCGGAGAAGGGATAGGCTACCCACTCCAGTATTCTTGGGCTTCCCTTGTAGCTCAGCTGGTAAAGAATCTGCCTGCAATGTGGGAGACCAGGTTTGATCCCTGAGTTGGGAAGATCCTCTGGAGAAGGGAAAGGCTACCCACTCCAGTATTCTGGCCTTGATAACCCCATGGACTATATGTATATGTATAGTCCATGGGGTCCCAAAGAGTTGGGTACAACTGAGTGGCTTTCACTTTCATTTTTCGGTATTTTAAGTAGTAGACAAGACACTCTCAGAATTAAGATGGGCTAGGGAGGGATGAGGCCTGGAGATGCTGCAGGTTGGATGACTGGGTAAGTTCCCCCTTTGGAGATGTTGGTCAGGCTGGCCTTGGACAGACTAGCATGCTGCGGAGTACAGACTTGTGTACAAGTATGCCTCTTCTGTGAGCCCTATCTCCCAACAAAAAAACTCATCTGTTAAATTAGACTTGCAGTCAATTTGTTTCCATTGAAAAAGAAAATTGGTGATTAGCTTTGAGGCTTTTTTCAAGCAGTTTGTTGTAGAAATGAAAAATACTGAATAACTCAAATTTTACCCTGGAGCATGACAGAATTTTAACTGGTTGCATTTTATAGCCTGTGTGACAGGGGAAAATGTGATCTCCATCTCATTCTGGATCATTCTCTATACGTTGCATACGTATGCATGATGAAAAGAGTTCTAAAATACAGCTTGAGATGTAGCACTTGACATACCACCGATGTAAATGAAATGAATAGTTCAAAATCATGAGCATGGAAAGAAAAAGCAGACCTTTGAATATCCAGTTTCATAAATTAATGCATTTAGAAATAATTTGCAAACTGGAAAGGCAATTAAAAGGGTCATTTTACTCCACTGTGCCGTGTGTCACAATCTTTAAGCTTTAATGAGAGTTGCTCATTGAGTCTAGGATTTAGCCAGACATTTGGCTTGAGCAAACACTGAGAAAAACACTGCTAAAATAATTATATTCAGTTTAGGGTCTTTAATACTGTCAATGACGCCAGATTATTCTGAAAATAGAGTTTGTGGAATCTGAGTATTTTGCACTATTTTACCTTGAAATGTCTATGGGACTGTGTCTGTATGCTTTAAAAAATTTATATTCTAAATTAAAATTTCTGAATATCAAAGAAATATCACTTCTACAGTTTAAGCTAATAGATGCCTATATTATTTTGCTCTTCATTCAAAGGAAAGTATATTTGTGTAAAAGCAATACAGAGATTTATATTTTATTGTAGAACTGTATAATTATCTGATATGCTTTTTATAACAGAGATGAGAAATTGTTTATCATTCTATCAACATAGCACTGTGAAATTGAAACAATGTTTTAATTGAAGTGTAGTTAATTTATAATGTGTTAGTTTCAAATGTATAGCAAAGTGATTCAGTTATATACATAAATTCTTTTTCAGATTCTTTTCCATTATAGGTTATTACAAGATACTGAGTATACTTCCCAGTAGATCCTTGTTGTTTACCTATTTTATATATAATGTGTATCTATTAATCCCATACTCCAAATTTATCTCTCCCTCCCATCCCCTTTGGTAATCTTAAGTTTGTTTTCTATGTCTATGGGTTTACTTCTGTCTTATAAATGAGTTCTGAAATTGATGAATTTTACATTGACTTTCTAGATTCTTTTAACATATAAACATTTCTTTTTAAAAACTGTGTTTAATAGTTTTCAGTGTGTTTTCACAATGCAGCTAGAATATTATGAAAGTACTTAGCGCTTCCCTTAATGCCTTTTTTGTCATACTTATTTGCCACTTACGAGATTGCTTGGAATAAAAAAAGCAGTCTTGCCAGTTCAACAAGCTAATCACCTAATGCTCTAAAGGAGCGTTAAATATTTTATCCAGTGTGGTTGTCTGAAGGGAATGGTTAGTTCTGTCATCATGTAACACCACTGAAGCTCTCTGAGAGGCTGATAGGAACTAACAAACCCCACTCCAACTGTATCAGTTTTCTGCATGCAGAGTCTGTCACGGAGAGCATGCTGTACACCGCGCATAATCACAATTACCTCTGATCAAAGCCCTTGAATGTTTTCTGGGTAGCATGTTCAATGGCTCAAGGTGAGCTCACCACTTCGTCTCCTTTGTCCAGACATCCCAGCTTCCCCTGACTTTCTCTGGCCCTCTGCCTGCAATGTTCTGCCTTTCTATTCCTTTCCTTCTCATCCTTCATGCCTTCAGCAACTTCTCTGTCTCAGCAAAAGCTCCCTAGGTCTCCAGCTCTGTAGGGCAGACCTCCCACTCTCACTATTACCTCTCCTTTGCACATCACAGTTGTAATGCACATGGATTTATGTGCTGTGCTGTACTTAATCACTCAGTCATGTCTGACTCTTTGTGACTCCCATAGACTGTAGGCCACCAGGGTCCTCTGGGTCCACGGGGGTTCTCCAGGCAAGAATACTGGAGTGGGTTGCCATACCTTCCTCCAGGGGATCTTCCCGGCCCAGGGATCGAACCCAGGTCTCCCTCATTGTAGGCAGATCCTTTACTCTCTGAGCCAGCAGCCAACCACTCTGATGACTTATGTCATTTATGGGAGCATGTGGCTAATGTCCAGCTGTACCTGGGGTCTGTAAGCTTCGTAAGCACAAGGGCTTTGATTGTATTTCCCTAATATCTAGTGGAGTGCCTGTCTTGTAGTGGCAGTTAGTAAATATACTTAATAAATATTGAGGGAAAAAATGGGTGAAGCATTACTTCACTGTTATGTAGTATTTTTGGTTTGAAAATATTATGTTAAGAGATTTACTATTATATATAAAAAAGAATGTTCTGCCAAATACCCACTGTGCCCCCTCAAAACCAGCTGTGTGTTCAGTAGATTGACTACAGACCACAGTCCACTCACTATCCCCAAGGGCAGAACGCAGAGGACACTTTTAATTGTCTGGAGAAGCCTTATTTCAATGCATGTGAGTAAGGCCTCATAGAAAAGGAGGTTCAGAGGTTGGTTTGTGTATTCTTCTTTAATTCAAAACCATGAATTGGAGCACATGTATGCATTGCGAGAGGGCAGAAGCAGATGTTTTCTCTGTCCTTGCAGAGCTGGCAGTCTCCAGCACTGTTCTCAATGTGGTTCTAGACCTCAGAATCACCAAAGTGGTTATTAAAATGTAGCCTCTCAGCTTCCATTATACAGAGGTTAAAATAAAATATTTCAGAATGGGGCTAGAGAAGTATAAAACTGAAAGAAGTTCCCTCTGTCACTCTCCCTGATGTTGGAGTTCAAGGAGGTCCAGGAGGGGCATTTATGATGCAGTGTCCATGCCTTCCACTTCTCCTGGGTAGGTTGGAACCCCATTGCCCAACATTCTGGAGAGGTTTCATTTAGTTATAAGATAAGGCAGCGTGCTGGCTGGTAATTGCTTGGTGGATCTACTGGTTTCTGACAATCGTCTGTATAAGGATTCCTTTAGATGACAGACCAAGTGACAGCAATGCAAGGAGAGCATAATGGCCCAGGGGACAAACATTCCTTAGCCGCTGGCCTGAGCTGTGGATCCTAGGCAATTCACTCCACTGCTCTTAAGATACTGTTAGAATGAGGACCAGCATCGCTTTGCCATAGACTGAGAGGACTGTGAAATTCCTCAAACAAGACCTGTTATTTAATAAATACTTGATTCTGATTAACATTATTAACTGGAAAACTGTTAATAGAAGATCAGACTAGAAGCTTGTAAAGTCCTTTCTTCCCCAAATAACTGAGAAGGTTGAATAAAGGTAATAAAACACCCTCACCCAAAGGTGCTGCTATATGAGAGGACACGCTAGGGACATTTCTATAACCACTGTCTCTTCTGCTGATGGCACAAACAGCAGGTATGGCAACTTGAACTTCATATCTGCCATGGTCCCATCAAGAAAGAAAAGTTCATTCTGATGATTCAAGTAAAGAGACTTAATCTAGGCTCTACTTGCAGAGAAGGAAGGTGAAGGGCCCCAACAAGAGATGCTGAGAAACTTAGAGACCCATAACAGCAAGAGGCCGTTACCACCTCCCTGGACGGTCCTGGGAGGAAACAGCCGCACCTTTGGAGCATGGGAGCCTCTGAGAGCTGGAGGAAACACACAGCTCCTCACCTGGAACGCAGTCATGGAGAGACAGATGGTGCCAGAGATGGGGCAGCACCCAGAGAGGAAATGGGGGAGAAATACTCTGACCCCTTCTTTCACCCTCCATTCTCCTGACTGCCCTCAGCTGGCTGAAACCAGGCAGAAGTCTCCTGAGCTGGGGGTTGGGACAGCCACTGACAGGGGAGGCCAGTTACTGAGCCACAGAAGAGAAAGGCTGAGAACAGGTTGGCGGAAGGACTGGGGAGTGGAAAATAACAGCACATATCCTTGGTTAGGTGTTTATACGGAGAATATTTCCTTTTTGAAAGACCTTTCTTAGGTGTTCATAGCCTAAGCACAGAATGAAATCAGAATAGATTCATTCACTGGAGAGCACTATCTTTGATCCATTTCCCAAGACCTGAAAATAATCCAGAATTAGAAAAGCACAGGGCAAGTCAAAACAAGTGTAAACATCAATAGTGTCTTTATTCTTTTTAAAAATCTGTCATTTCAAAATGCATTTAAGGCAGACATATATTATTGCTGGATCTATTTAATTTTCTCTTGAGAATCCTTATCTTTTGCTATTTTTCTTCCTACTGACCACGTATTGACTCAAGAACATGTTCCATATAGTCAGGCAGGAAATGGGGAAAATTAAAAAGTACAAGTGGCACATAATCTTTTTTCAGGATATTCTGATAATCTGTGGTACTCACCTCCAGTGCTGATTTGAGTACACAGAAAGTTGTTAGGTGTACACTTTCTTAGCGTTTTAAACATAACTCTTCAGAGTGAAAAGAACTATTCTATCTAAATAGTCTAGGGAGGCTTTTCTTATCTCCTATTGATAGTAGATCTATGAAGCATGATTGTTCTTTCATTTGGCAGTTTCTAGCTAATTCTTAATTTCTCAGAATGATATGGGAATTTGATACCAAATAACTCAGGGATGGAGAGGTTGTCACTTTTTTGGTTTTGCTTCTGTACTTGGTAAGCTGAGAAGCACTAAAGGCTATAGGGAAGGATGGGTATGAACAGAACACGGTCTGAAGATTCTTTTGATGGTAGACATTGATGAACCAAGAGAAGGGTTGACTCTCAGCGTTCTTTTTGGGTCAGGGGTTAGGTGACTGGTGAGCTCAATGCCCAGGGCCCTTGTACAAGGAGTTTTAAGCATCCCTTTGCAGACCAGTATTTTGAGATGACTAGTTAGGGCCTGTTGACTATACTGTCAGGGTGTTTGAGGGCTAGCCAAATATATAAACTGGTCACTATATTAGACCAATACCAAGCTTCCAATCTTGCTGGGCTGTGAATTTCAGTGCAGGCTTTGAGCACCATGACATGATTTCCTGGTTCTAATTTCATGTTCTAATACGTGAATAATCAGGGATGATCTCCTAAGGGGGGATATCTTTTGCCAGCTGCTGAGTCCATATCAACACAAGTGTGCTTCTATTCAATCAAAACCACTGACATTTTCTCTTTAGAGATACGTTAGTATTAAACCTAACTTTATCTCCAGGCTATTAAGTTCCATACATTAATAGTTAAGGAGGTCACTAAATTTTGACACAGAAAATTGAATAACGAGGACATGATGAATCCTTAACCTCATTGCCTCTGTGGTGTGCATATGGCTTAGGATGCAAGGCTTTCCAAGGTTTTTCTTTCTCCCATTTGACGATTTTTATGCATTTTCATAGAATTTTCATAGTTTTGATAAAATATAGTAGGAAAAGCACAAAGTTTAGGGTGAGAAGACACAGATTTCCAGTTGCTGATGCTGACCTGTGGCAAGTCACCTCACCTCCATGGGTCTTAACTTTCTTCACCCATAGAAGAGACTTACTGTGATAGGCTGGGGGCTCTATCGGATGAAGGCACTGTTAAGTGAGAGGGCAATCCTTGGCAGTACTGAAGCTTCCTCGGTTCTGGTGACGAGGTCTCATCACTGACTCATAGAAAAGAACATGAGGTGGTCAGAATCACGTAGTAGATATCTAATGAATTTTCCCAGCTCTGAAACCTTCCCAGACTCATAATCCTTAAAGATTGCTGTTGTTGTTCAGCTGCTCAATCGTGTCCAACTCTTTGCGACCCCATGGACAGCAGCATGTCAGGTTTCCCTGTCCTTCACTATCTCCCGAAGTTTGCTCAAACCCATGTCCATTGAGTTGGTGATGCCACCCAACCATCTCATCCTCTGTCGTCCCCTTCTCCTTCTGCACTCAATCTTTCCCAGCCTCAAGGTATTTTCCAATGACTTGGCTCTCTGCATAAGGTGGCCAAATTATTGGAGCTTCCGCATCAGTCCTTCCAATGAATATTCAGGGTGATTTCCTTTAGGATTGACTGGTTTGATCTCCTTGCTGTCCAAGGGACTCTCGAAAGTCTTCTCCAACACCACGATTCAAAAACATCAATTCTTTGGCACTCAGCATTCTTTATGGTCTAACTCTCACAGGCATACATGGATGGAAATGGAAATATGGAAAAACCATTTTGTCCTTAAAGGTACAAAGTCTAAATGACTCAGTGTAATACCCAAGGACCTTCCTCCTCCAGCCACGCCAGACTCTCTATCATGGCTAGACCGGTAGCAGTAGCTTCTTCAGCCACTTGCCTGCTTCACTGTCTCCCCATCACCTCTCAAAAGAGCTCATGTTTTTCCAGCTGTCCAGAAGGCATTTCTCTTTGCCAGTCCAAATGCTACCCAATCCTTTTACAGCAGCTCACTAGCTGCTAGTTTCTTGAGGCATAATGCTACAGGAAAGGAGAGGGAAGGGCTGAGATTACGAGCACCAATGAACGATGTATTTATCATCATTTTGTCTGCTTTCTCCTCCCCCACCCCCTGCAGTAGAGGCCATCCCCTCATTGTACTTATGAGAAAGCTGAGGTTCTTGGCCAAGGTCACACTCTACTGAGATGCTAGTTTCAGATTCAAATTCGGTCTGTGCAGTACTTCACAGTGCTTCCTTTGCCTGTAGGAGGGGCAAGCTTTTCTCTAAGAATGATGTAAATAAATCAGCATTTATTTACTGATACAGCTGGAGAGGGCTTCAAATCCTGTTCCACATCAAATGGTTATCAGAGGACATTAGCTCCTTCTTAAACATTTGACACAAATATGCCTGAACATGATATCCAGGTGGTTATCTTTTTTTTTAAATAAGGTAAAGTATCTGTGATTATTTTTCTAAAACTATATAATGGAGGAATGGTTAATTTTGTTCTTATTGAACTTACTAACAAGACTTCAGGGTTTATTTCAAATGATCTGCCAGCCACAGTTCAAAGAAATAAATTCCACGCAATTTTATTACCAATGTAATTTTTTGGAATGGAATTGGCGATGCCTGATTTTAGAAATGCATCCATTTGAGGGCCTCAGTTGGTGCAGGCAGCTAGCACTTCTTTATGTGGAATGAAGCTGGCTCCATGGAAGCACGTGGGTTGCAACGGCATCTCCCCTGAGGTTTGGAAGGAGGGCCAGCCAGCCCTACAGGCTGTGTGTTGGAAACGAGGCATTTCATGTCTTATTCTGGATGAGCTAAACTTGCACCAGGCCATGACCATGCCAGGCAAGAAGTTACCAAATCCTGACATTCTGTCAGACAAGCTCCCAGAAGTCTGCAGCCATGGTGGTTGAGGGTTTTTTCCTTTTAAGCTGCCCGAGGTGCTGATGACTCAGGTTAACGCATTTCGTCTTTTACCAAATCTGTGGCCAAAATGTTTTTCCACCTTTATGACTCACCTTTTTCTCAGGCCTCTTAAATTTGTAGGAGTTTAGTAAAAACACGCAGGGAAGACTGAGGCAGTCTCCGTTTTCTTCTTGATGGGCATGGATGGATATCCACTGGCAACCTGGAGCTCCTTGTGTCTCCTAAGTTCAGGTCTGACTTGGATCCCAAGCCACCGAAGGGTTCCAATGGAAGATGCGCTCCAACTTTTAGAAAGATGCCTTTCCAGTTTCAAAGTTGTAGAGTTTCTCTGTTTACTATGAAACAAGGGTCGACTTGATAAAAAGAATCAGGGAATGTTTTTAACTGTGGGGGATTGATATGTCTAAGTCTTAAAAGGGCCTTTCCATGAGCACTCTACTCTAGTTCAGCTGTGCCTCCTTAATTTGACTTCTATCTACTTTCTACATTTATTTTTTGCTTCAGCTGACTGTCCTTTTCTTATACATGAAGTCTCATCACTGTACATTTTGCATCTTTGCTTACAGTCTCCTCATATCTGTGATTAGAACATCTGCCCCTTCAAGTCCTTTTAAACCTTAACCTTCTTTCTAGGTTCCAGTTAAATCCCATTTCTTTTGTGACATCTTTCTTAATAAAAATTGCTTCCTCCTCTGAGCTTCTGTAACAAGTAACCTCTCTTACTGCTCTTAAGAGCCTTTCTTTGCCACTGGTTCTGTAACCTCACTGCAATATATCTTAGTGTAGATTTCTTTTTATTAGCTGGTGATTCATGTCTTTCATCAGGTCTAGAAAATTCTCAGGCTTTGTTCTTTGGAAAACATCTTCTCCTCTCCTCCTTTTCTTTTTCTCTGGTATTTATTTTTCTGGAACTCATGATATATGTATTGGGCCTTTTTATGCTTTCAACTTTCTCTACCGCTCTTTCATGATCTTTTTCTGTTCTACATTCCAATTTCTTTGGATTTATTTCAATTTCAACATTGTCTAATCTGCTGTTTAACTTTCCCACTGCATTTCCAAAAACAAATTTATTGAGATGCATGAATAGTTTACAAAAATGAATATAATTTACATATATAAATCCAACTATTTAAAATTCACAGTTCAGTGTGTCTTTTAGCAAACTTAGTTGTAGAGACATCATCATAATCTAGTTTGAGAACATTTTCTTATAAAATGGCTCATGACCATCTATAGTTGATCCTTATTCCCACCCCCAGTCAGGAAACATCTGTCTCTATAGACTTGTTTTATATGGACATTTCATACAAACAGAATCATACACCATGTGCTCATTTGTGTTTGGTTTCTTTTACTTAGTATAATGCTTTTAAGCTCCATTTATGTTGTAGCTTGCCTCAGTGGTTGATTCTTTTTCATTGCTGAATAGTATGTCATTGCCTAGATGCATCACATTTTATTTTTTCATTCATCTGTCATCCACTGAGGTCAAAGACCATTCAAGGTAAAAGACTACATTTCTTTCAAAAAGTTCTATCTGCTTCTATTTCAAGTTGGATTGGACAATTATATTCAATCTAATTGTTTTTTTAAATTTATTTCATTATTTCATTTTAATTATTTTAAACATACTTTCTAACATGGTTAGTTTCTAATACTTCCTCAATTGGAAAATCTTAAGGATCTGAATCAGGTGCTTTTTGATTATGTGATTCTTGTCTATTTTGCCTTGTTTCCTCTTATAATTGAATTTTGAGCTCATATTTTATGGGAATCTTGTGTGGTCTGGACTGAGGTTTTCTGGTTGGCACCCAGGGCAACTCTTTTTCAGGTTAATTTTTTGATTTAGAGTTTCCTGGACCGTGCCATAGTGTCAAAATGAATACCAAATCTGTGAAAATGCAAGTCTGTGTTTAAAAATTGTCATGAAAGACTTTTTCCTCCCAAACTAAAAATAGAAGGATACAGAAATACTTTCTCATATTCTGCCCTGTCTGATTTTCTCACTCTTTTCCCCTTCTCTCTTTCTCTGAGAGTTTGATTATTTGACTGCAAGCCAGTGTCTCAGTTGTAACTCCCTGACTCATGAAGGCCCAAGTCCTGGAGTCTCGGCCTTGGAGACATACAAGTGAGACCTTACCCTGTCTTCCGGGAGCCAAGGTATGACTCCCACTTACCACCATGTTTTCATCTTACTCTCCATTTTTGGCCCCTTATTTTATTTAGGCATATATTCACATATACAATTTTAAAAGCATGTTTGTTCTATTTTACTTTTCTAGGTGTTCTATAGTATAAGTTTTGTAGGATATTCAGTGTTCTTGGGAACATAGTCTGATGATTTTATCAGACATCAGTGTGCACATATCTGTGAGTGTGTATATGTGCTTTTATATGTGAAATGTCAGTTGACTTATCACTAGATCCAGCATTAGTACCTGAGCAGAGTAATGTGGTTTTTTATAAAGGATATTTTAATTTTCAGGTAAGTTTTAAAGGTTACATTGGATACTTCTACAGAGTAAATGGCTTTTTTGAATTTCTTGATCTGTAGTATCCTCTACTACACAGTAAATTTCTAGGAAATGATACCATAGTGATTGTTGGATTTTGTGGAATATTTTTCATCTTTAGTTTAACAGTTTGGTAAGAAAATGCTATGCATTAAAATTCACAAACACTTTTGTATCCTAAGTGTTTTGTGGCTGAAAGAAATATTCTTTTCTAAAGCTCTTAATGATACGGCACACCAGGGCCATAGCCTTGTCTAAACCAGGGTTATGTCCTGGTTTATATAACCAGAGTGGTTATATCCTGGAAATTCCTTTCATCTCAAAGCTTCTATTTTAGGAAGAACATGAAATTATCTGACCTTGGAAAGAACCAAGGAAACTGTTTACTCCCCTGGGTTGTTAACTCCAAATAAAAACAGTCTTGCATGTTAAGTGAAATCTTAATGGTATCTTCTTAAAGCCTAATTTTAAAGCTTCAGATGTCTGTTTTTGAAGGTATCTATCTATTTTACTCCTCTGAATTTCTTAACAACTTCCTCTCCAGTCTATCCACTATTAGTTTTGTAAGGGTGTTGTAACAAAGTACTACAAACTTTGTTCTGTTGTTTGTTGTTTTAGTCAGTAAGTCATGTCTGACTCTTTGCAACCCCAGGGACTGTAGCCTAACAGCCTCCTCTCTCCATGGGATTCTCTAGGCAAGCGTACTCGAGGAGTTGAATACAAATGGGTTGCCATTTCCTTCTCCAGGGGATCAAACCCACATGTCCTGCTTGGCAGGTGGATTCTTTACCACTGAGCAACTAGGGAAGGGCAACAAACTTAGGAAGCTTAAGGCAACAGAAATTTGTTTTCTCATAGTTCTGGAGCCTAGAAGTCTAAGATCGAGGTTTTGGCAGCACCAGTTTTTACTAGAAGCTCTGTGGGAGAATCTGTTCCATGCCTCTCCCTTAGCTTCTGGGGTTTGCCAGCCATCCTTGTCAATCCTTGGCTAGTAGATATGTCACTTCAGTCTCTGCCTTTGTTTTCACGTGGCATTCTCCTCTGCATGTCTGTGTCTTCACATGGTCTTCTGATACAGACACTAGTCTTTGGATTAGGGCCCACTCTAATCCAGTACAACCTCATTTTAATTATAACTACAAAAATCCCTTTCCCAAATAAGATCACATTCTAAGGATCCAGGTAAACATGATTTTTGGAGGGACAATATTTAACCCAGTACAGTTCAGTATTGTGGGCTGTGAGCAAGAGCAAGTGTAGACCCTGGAAAGAGCTGGTCACCATACCAGGCACCTTATCAGCACTCTATGTATCACATCACTTTCCAGTGGAGGTGTAAGGAGCAGCTTCGAAGACCCAGGAATCCTTAAATGTGAGGTTTCAATATACAGGCTCTCAGAGAGAAACATCTTCTTCATTGTGAAGAGCACTGGGAATCCACAGTAATCAGATATTGCAGGCTCCATCCATCTGGACTGTCTGGTAAGGACAGAACATGCTTACAAAAGGTGAAGAAGAACAGAGCTTAACTGTAAAAGAAATATAGTTGGGGTTACCAGGAGGCTTTAATAAACAGAGAGACTTGTTAGTTTGCAAAGCTTATAGTCACCTTTCCTAAATCTTGAGGGTTTCCTACATTCTCTTGGGCAGTTATGAATGTAAATGGAGCAAAACTGCCTTTAGCCATGACCCTCCACATCTTTCCCAGGTTCCTCAGATCACACAGCTGAGAGCTAGGGGGTGTCTATAAATGTTGTTTCCTTTAAAACACACACTCTTGTCAAAATGAATCAGAATTACTAGAAAAAAAAGAGTAAAAATATCCAGATTCTGTTAAAACCCCATGAAAACTTAAACAGCATTAATTTCTTTGGTTGGATTGCTGGGAGCAGTAATGTTTTTCACCAAGAAGCATTCAATTCAAAAAGCCAGATATCTATTCTCTTGTCTTCTATTTTTGTCCAGGCTATAAACCAACATCAGCTCTAGCTGCACAAACCTGTGGATTCAAATGAAGCTTCTTTGTGGAGCAGAGTGACTCAGGTGAAAAAGGAGTCTCAATGTGGAAGAGAATGCTTCCTGGAATTCATAACACTTCCTTACTTCTCTAACATTTTTAAAGAAAGTTATGCCTAACTGCTCAGGGGGATTTTAAAGGAATTGTTGGCTGCATACAAAAACTAAAATATATGTATTAATTTTAATTCCATAATAGGTCCCTGTGGTTGCTGCCTATCTTAAAGGAAGGATTAGAAGAAGGCAAATGTTTCATTCTATTCACCAGACATTATAGTTAATACTTTTCTGACATGAAATCTTTGTTTACCTAATGTATTAGATGTAATAGATTTGTCAAACTAGTTCTTCCCACTAGAGCTCCTGATTTAAATCTCCTTTAAATAAACTTCAGTTGACTCAATATCCTCACCCACAATGATTTTAATTCTGCAAAAATAATGACTTGGCTTTCCACTCAAGCTTTACCTTTATATGTGGCTTTAAAAAAAGTGTTATCAAAGCCACTGGTATTGCTATTATACCAGTTAGGCAGGAAAGCCCACAGGGAAAAAAAGACTGTATGTTGACTGCATGGTTTCTATTTAAGATTTGGGAATTTTCATACAGTGAACTGAAGCTATATTCCTGAGTTTGTTGGGTGGGCTTGTTTCCTTTTTTAAGCTCTGCAACTTCTCACTATCAAAGGGATGGGGTAAGGGGTACCACATTACTTGAACTCACAATGGGGAGGGCTGAAGTTAATGGCTACTCTCTTCTTATTCTTAATAATCACTTCTTATTCTTAATCACTTCCTAAGATTGAAGTCTAAGTATTTTTCAGTGATCAATATGTTTTGCTACTTTTCTTAAAATGAAAAAAATATTTTATTTGTTTACTGTTGTTAAAGTAATCCCAAAGTGTTAAAGAATTCCAATAATTATAGCAAAGAAAGTTTTTTTAAAGTTAAAACATCCAAATTGGATCACTTTGAGAATGATAGTATTAATATTTTATGATATATAAACTCAGATTTTTTTTCTATGCAATATGTATATGGCATACTTTATAATATTCCTATATAGTTACAAAAGTTGTATTTTACTATTTATAGAATACACATAGTCTTCTTTCTTCACTCTGTGTTAATTCATGCATATCTTTCAATATCTGAATACTGATCCTTATCATGCTTTCAAATGGCCCCACAGAATTCTTTTAAAGGTATACTTTAACCAGCTACACCTTGGTAGATATGTGATTTTTCAGTTACATACGTGACATTTATTTTGTTCATGTTATTTTCTTATCCACAGATACTTTATATTTTGTGCAACTTGAACCAATTATTCATTGTCTTACACGTCTTCCTCCCACTATAAGGGCTTCCTAGGTGGTGTTACTGGCAAAGAATTCACCTGCCAGTGCAGGAGATGCCAGAGACATGGGTTTGATTCCTGGATCAAGAAATATCCCCTGGCATAGGAAATGGCAACCCACTCCAGTATACTTGCCTGGAAAATCCCTTGGTCAGAGGAGCCTGGCAGGCTACAGTCCATGGGGTTGCAAAGAGTTGGACATGACTGAACACACACACACACACACACACACACACACACACACACACACACTCTTTCTCTCTCTCTCTCTCTCTCTCTCTGCCCCACTATAAATAAATTTAGGCTTCCCTGGTGTCTCCGTGGGTAAAGAATCCTCCTGCAATGCAGGAGACTTGGGTTCGATCCCTGAGTTGGGAAGATCCCCTGGCAGAGGGCATGGCAACCTACTCCAGTATTCTTGCCTGGAGAACCCCCATGGACAGGGGAGCCTGGTAGGCTGTACTGCATGGGGTTGCAAAGAATCGGACATGACTGAGCAACTAAGCACAGCACATAAATAAAATTCATCATCCCAACCAATTATTAGTGACCTACCACTTCTACAAAACTTAGCCTGAATCTTCAAGTGTCAGCAGGAGGGAAGGTGGATGTAGGTACCATTTCTATCACTTTTTAGAGCTTACTGAGTTATTCTCCTTCTTACAGCTTTCTGTAATATAAATGTGCATCAGTGGGCCCACACACTTGTACATGAATACACACCCACATAAATACATACTGTACAGGCATGCATATTCATGACTGTAAACAGTTTAGGAAAATGAAGTTCTCTTCCCCTATAACGCTGGCCAAATACATCCCCAAATATGCACATTTGGGTATTATCTTTGGAACGTATATTTCAAGTACCAATTCCAAATATGAAAAATATTTTGAGTATTCTGAAAAAGAGGGAAAATAGTCAGCTTTAAAGTTCTTCATTTTAGGGCTCCATGCATTTAGGGCTATTGTTAGGGGAAGGTATGGTGCTGTGAAATGCTGTAACATTTGTGCTTAGGCTTATGAAACCCGACTCCTTACACCCTCCTCAGTAATAGAGTAGTGCAATGGTGACTTAGGTTTGCAGACCACTGTGTTGACCTGCGTTTTGCCTTTTGTTGTTTCTAATTGTCCTGTGAAGGGAACTGGGCAGTGTTATAATCCCCAGTTTCCAGATGAGGCCCCTAATCCCTAAAAGGTAAATGACTTGGCCAAGGACACCTTCATCATGGGGCAGAAGAGTCTCTGAGTTAGACTCCAGGGTTCTTTCCATCTCATCTGTGTTTCCAGGGTAGGTGTCACTGGTTAATTTAGAACTCCATAAAGTCTTTCTGTTATGATAGCTTTCCCTTACTTCAGAGTTTGGGTTCATAAGCACTATTTGGAATGAGATCATGTTCCTATAAAACTTCTATTAATAAAACTGTTCCATGACTGATTTATTAAAGATCCATCAAGCGTAAGTTTGCTTACCAAGTCTCGGGCATTTTTAATGTTTCTAGGGGCCTGTATAGGGAGAAAAGAAAGTTGTCTCTGACATGCTTTAATTTCTGTGAACGTCATCACTGGGCTGGTGTGAGTGCTAGCTATGCATGGCCCTTTTGCTCCATTTCTGCCTAGCCTCTCTATCTCTAAAAAATTTCTCCCAGTTCTTTTGTTAATCTATACATTTTACTACAAAACTATAACAAATTATGCTTTCAAGGTAATCTTAAATCTTTTATATATATTTTGCCATAGTCACTGTTAACATTTGGATACAGTCTTCCATTTTTTTTCCCCTGTCATGTCCAAATTTTTTATGCCTGTATTTGCTTTTGGTTAGTTAGTTTTTAATCTTTTTACTTTCTTTTTAAAGTAGAAGTATAGTTGATTTGCAATGTTATGTTAGTTTCATGTGTACAACATACTGATATGAAATTTTTTATAGATTATATTCCATTTAAAATTATTATATCTGTTTTATTTATTTATTTTATTTTACAATATTGTATTGGTTTTGCCATACATTGACATGAATCCACCATGGGTGTACATTTGTTCCCTATCCTGAACCCCTCTTGCACTTCCCTCTCCATCCCATCCCTCTGGGTCATCCCATAGCACCAGCCCCAAGCACCCTGTATCATGCATTGAACCTGGACTGGAAATTTGTTTCACATGTGATAATTTACATGTTTCAATGCCATTCTCCCATATCATTCCACCCTCGCCCTCTCCCGCAGAGTCCAAAAGAGTATTCTATATATCTGTGTCTCTTTTGCTGTCTTGCATATAGGGTTATCGTTACCATCTTTCTAAATTCCATATATATGCGTTAGTATACTGTATTGGTGTTTTTCTTTCTGGCTTACTTCACTCTGTATAATAGGCTCCAGTTTCTTCCACCTCATTAGAACTGATTCAAATGTATTCTTTTTAATGGCTGGGTGATATTCCATTGTGTATATGTACCACAGCTTTCTTATCCATTCATCTGCTGATGGACATCTAGGTTGCTTCCATGTCCTGGCTATTATAAACAGTACTGTGATGAACATTGGGGTACACGTGTCTCTTTCAATTCTTGTTTCCTTGATGTGTATGCCCAGCAGTGGGATTGCTGGGTCGTATGGCAGTTCTATTTCCAGTTTTTTAAGGAATCTCCACACTGTTCTCCATAGTGGCTGTACTAGTTTGCATTCCCACCAACAATGTAAGAGGGTTCCCTTTTCTCCACACCCTCTCCAGCATTTATTGCTTGTAGACTTTTTGATCACAGCCATTCTGACTGGAGTGAAATGGTACCTCATTGTGGTTTTGATTTGCATTTCTCTGATAATGAGTGATGTTGAGCATCTTTTCATGTGTTTATTAGCCATCTGTATGTTTTCTTTGTAGAAATATCTGTTTAGTTCTTTGGCCCACTTTTTGATTGGGTTGTTTATTTTTCTGGAATTGAGCTGCAAGAGTTTCTTGTGTATTTTTGAGATTAATTCTTTGTCTGTTGCTTCATTTGCTATTATTTTCTCCCATTCTGAAAGCTGTCTTTTCACCTTGCTTATAGTTTCCTTTGTTGTGCAAAAGCTTTTAATTTTAATTAGGTCCCATTTGTTTATTTTTGCTTTTATTTCCAATATTCTGGGAGGTGGGTCATAGAGGATCCTGCTGTGGTTTATATCGGAGAGTGTTTTGCCTATGTTTTCCTCTAGGAGTTTTATAGTTTCTGATCTTACATTTAGATCTTTAAACCATTTGAGTTTATTTTTGTGTATGGTGTTAGAAAGTGTTCTAGTTTCATTCTTTTACAAGAGGTTGACCAGTTTTCCCAGCACCACTTGTTAAAGAGATTGTCTTTAATCCATTGTATATTCTTGCCTTCTTTGTCAAAGATAAGGTGTCCATAGATATGTGGATTTATCTCTGGGCTTTCTATTTTGTTCCATTGATCTATACTTCTGTCTTTGTGCCAGTACCGTACTGTCTTGATGACTGTGGCTTTGTAGTAGAGACTGAAGTCAGGCAGGTTGATTCCTCCAGTTCCATTCTTCTTTCTCAAGATTGCTTTGGCAATTCGAGGTTTTTTGTATTTCCATACAAATTGTGAAAATATTTGTTCTAGTTCTTTGAAAAAAACCATTGGTAGCTTGATAGGGATTGCATTGAATCTATAGATTGCTTTGGGCAGTATACCCATTTTCACTATATTGATTCTTCTGATCCATGAACATGGTATATCTCTCCGTCTATTTGTGTACTTTTTGATTTCTTTCACCAGTGTTTTATAGTTTTCTATATATAGGTCTTTCATTTCTTTAGGTAGATATATTCCTAAGTATTTTATTCTTTTTGTTGCAATGGTGAATGGAATTGTTTCCTTAATTTCTCTTTCTGTTTTCTCATTGTTAGTGTATAGGAATACAAGGGATTTCTGTGTATTGATTTTATATCCTGCAACTTTACTATATTCATTGATTAGCTCTAGTAATTTTCTGGTAGATTCTTTAGGGTTTTCTATGTAAAGGATCATGTCATCTGCAAACAGTGAAAGTTTTACTTCTTCTTTTCCAATCTGGATTCCTTTTATTTCTTTTTCTGCTCTGATTGCTGTGGCCAAAACTTCCAAAACTGTGTTGAATAGTAGTGGTGAAAGTGGGCACCCTTGTCTTGTTCCTGACTTTAGGGGGAATGATTTCAGTTTTTCACCATTGAGGATAATGTTTGCTGTGGGTTAGTCATATATAGCTTTTATTATATTGAGATATGTTCCTTCTATTCCTGTTTTCTGGAGGGTTTTTTTTTTTTTAATCATAAATGGATGTTGAATTTTGTCAAAGGCTTTCTCTGCATCTATTGAAACAATCATATGGTTTTTATCTTTCAATTTGTTAATGTGATGTATTACATTGATTGATTTGTGGATATTGAAGAATCCTTGCATCCCTGGGATAAAGCCCACTTGGGGGACATGATGTATGATCTTTTTTAATATGTTGTTGGATTCTGTTTGCTAGAATTTTTTTAAGGATTTTTGTATCTATGTTCATCAGTGATATTGGCCTGTAGTTTTCTTTTTTAGTGGCATCTTTGTCAGGTTTTGGTATTAGGGTGATGGTGGCCTCATAGATTGAGTTTGGAAATTTACCTTCCTCTGCAATTTTCTGGAAGAGTTTGAGTAGGATAGGTGTTAGCTCTTCTCTAAATTTTTGGTAGAATTCATCTGTGAAGCCGTCTGGTCCTGGGCTTTTGTTTGCTGGAAGATTTCTGATTACAGTTTCAATTTCTGTGCTTGTGATGGGTCTATTAAGATTTTCTATTTCTTCCTGTTTCAGTTTTGGAAAGTTGTATTTTTCTAAGAATTTGTCCATTTCTTCCAAGTTGTCCGTTTAGTTTGCATATGCTGCTAAGTCACTTCAGTCGTGTCCGACTCTGTACGACCCCATAGACGGCAGCCCACCAGGCTCCGCAGTCTCTGGGATTCTCCAGGCAAGAATACTGGAGTGGGTTGCCATTTCCTTCTCCAATGCATGAAAGTAAAAAGTGAAAGTGAAGTCACTCAGTCGTGTCCGACTGTTCGTGACCCCATGGACTGCAGCCCACCAGGCTCCTCCGTCCATGGGATTTTCCAGGCAAGAGTACTGGAGTGGGGTGCCATTGCCTTCTTCCTTTTGTTTGCATATAGTTGCTGATAATAGCCTCTTACGATCCTTTGTATTTCTGTGTTGTCTGTTGTGATCTCTCCATTTTCATTTCTAATTTTGCTGATTTGATTTTTCTCTCTTTGTTTTTTGATGAGTCTGGCTAAGGGTTTGTCAATTTTATTTATCTTCTCAAAGAACCAGCTTTTGGCTTTGTTGATTTTTGCTATGGTCTCTTTTGTTTCATTTGCATTTATTTCTGCACTAATTTTTAAGATTTCTTTCCTTCTACTAACCCTGTGGTTCTTTATTTCTTCCTTTTCTAGTTGTTTTAGGTGCAGAGTTAGGTTATTTATTTGACTTTTTTCTTGTTTCTTGAGGTATGCCTGTATTGCTATCAACCTTCCCCTTAGCACTGCTTTTACAGTGTCCCATAGGTTTTGGGTTGTTGTGTTTTCATTTTCATTCGTTTCTATGCATATTTTAATTTCTTTTTTGATTTCTTCTGTGATTTTTTTTTTCGTTATTCAGCAGTGTGTTGTTCAGTCTCCATATGTTGGAATTTTTAATAGTATTTCTCCTGTAATTGAGATCTAATCTTACTGCATTGTGGTCAAAAAAGATGCTTGGAATGATTTCAATTTTTTTGAATTTACCAAGGCTATATTTATGGCCCAGAGTGTGATCATCCTGGAGAAGGTTCTGTGTGCACTTGAGCTGCTGCTGCTAAGTCGCTTCAGTCGTGTCCGATTCTGTGCGACCCCATAGATGGCAGCCCACCAGGCTCCACCATCCCTGGGATTCTCCGGGCAAGAATACTGGAGTGGGTTGCCATTTCCTTCTCCAATGCATGAAAGTGAAAAGTGAAAGTGAAGTCGCTCAGTCTTGTCTGACTCTTTGTCCTCCATCCATGGGATTTTCCAGGCAAGAGTACTGGAGTGGGGTGCCATTGCCTTCTCCAGTGCACTTGAGAAAAAGGTGAAATTCACTGTTTTGGGGTGAAATGTCCTATAGATATCAATTAGGTCTAACTGGTCTATTGTATCATTTAAAGTTTGTGTTTCCTTGTTAATAAAAATTTTTTAAATGTTTTTAATTAAAAAAAATAATAATTATAAAATATTGGCTCTATCCCCTGTACTGTACATGACATCCTTGTATTTTATTTAATTTATACCTAGTAGTTTGTACTTCTTAGGCTTCTTTCCCTTAACTCATTCCATCTCCCCACAAGTGACCACTAGCTTATTCTCTGTATCTGTGAGTTTGTTTTGGTTTTGTTACATTCATTTGTTTTATTTTTTAGATTCCAAATATAAGTTGTAACAGAGTATTCATCTTTCTCTGTCTGAGTTCACTAATCGTGATACCCTCCAGTTCCATCTACATTTTTGTAAACGGCAAAATTTCATTCTTTTTATAGCTGAATAATATTCCATTTGGCTTCTCTGGTGGCTCAGTGGTAAAGAACTGGTCTGCCAATACAGGAGACATGGGTTTGATCCTTGGGTCGGGAAGATCCCCTGAAGGAGGAACTGGTAACCCACTCCAGTATTCTTGCCGGGAGAATCCTATGGGCAGAGGAGCCTGGTAGGATACAGTCATGGGGTTGCAAAAGAGTCAGACATGACTTAGTGACTAAATAACAGCAGCAACAACAATATTTCATTATGTTCTATTCCATACCACGTCTTCTTTATTTATTCATCTGCCAATGGACACTTAAGTTGTTTCCATATCTTTGCTATTGTAAATAATGCTGCTATGAATATTAGGGTTCATATAACCTTTTGAATTAATGTGTCCATTTTCTTTGGATATATACCCAGAGAGAAATTACTAGAACATATGGTAGTTACTGACTTTTGAGAAACTTCCATACTGTGCAAGTAGTGGCTGCACCAGTTTTATTAATACATTCCCACCCACAGAGTACCATGGTTTTCACATCTTCGCCAACATTTATTATTTGTTGTCTTTCAGATGATAGCCATTTTGACATGTGTGAGATAATATATCTTTGTGTTTTGATCTGTGTTTCCCTTATGATTAGTGATGCTGAGCATCCTTTCATGTGCCTGTTGGCCAGCTGTATGTCCTCTTTGGTAAAATATCTGCCTGCTTTTAATTAATTAATTTTTTAAGAAATATTGAGGTATGTGAGCTCTTTATATGTTTGGATATTATTTTCTTATATATTATTTACAGATATCTCCTCCCATTTAGTATGTTGCCCTTTAATTTTGTTGATGGTTTCCTTCACTGTACAAAAGCTTTTTAAGTTTAATTAAGCCTCATTTGTTATTTTACTCTTATTTCCCTTGACTGAGGAGACAGCTCCAAAAAAAAAGTAATGCTCAGGCTTATCTTAGGGAGTGCACTGCCTTTATTTCATTCTAGGAGTTTTATGGCTTCCAGTCTTACATTTAGGTCTTTAATCCTTTTTATTTTTGTATGTGGTTTGAGAAAATGTTCTAGTTTTAATCTTTTACATGTAGCTCTTCAGTTTTCTTCTTGCCTTCTTTGCTGGAGATTAATTGACTGAATGTGTGTGGTCTTAATTTTGGGCTCTCTTCTGTTCCACTGATCTATGTGTCTGTTTCTGCATCAGTACCATACTGTTTTGATTACTATAGCTTTGTAGTATATAGTTTGAAGTCAAGGAGCATGATACCTTTAGTTTTATTCTTTCTCAAGGTTTCTTTGGCTATTTAGGGTCTTTTATAGGGCTTCCCGGGTGGCTTTAGTGGTAAAGAATCTGCCTGCCAATGTGGGAGATGTAAGAGATGTGGGATCAATCCCTGGGTTGGGAAGATCCCTTGGAGGAGAGCACAGCTACCCACTCTAGTACCCTTGCCTGGAGAATCCATGTACAGAGGAGCCTGGTGGGCTACAGTCCATAAGGTTGTGACGAGTCAGACACAACTGAAGCAACTTAGCACAGCACACACACATGATTTCATGTAGATTTTAGGATTATTTGTTCTAGTTCTGTGAAAAATGTCATGGGTATTTTGATAGGGATTGCATTGAATCTATAGATTTCTTTGGGTAGTATGGACATCTCTACAACATTAATTCTTCCAATCCATGAACATGGAATATCTGTCCATTATTTGTATCCTCTTCAATTTCCTCCATCAATAAATGTCTTACTGTTTTCAGCATATGGGTCTTTTACCTCCTTGTTTAAGTGTACTCTTAGACATTTTATTCTTTCTGATGCAATTGTAGGTGGAATTGTTTTCTTACTTCTCTGTCTGATATTTCATTATTATAGAAAAGCAATAGATGTCTGTATATTAATCTTGTGTCCTGCAACTTTACTGAATTCATTTATTAATTCTAATAGATCTTTGGTGAAGACTTCAGGGTTTTATCATTTGCAAGTAGTTGCATTTTTATTTCTTGCCCTGTTCCTGATTTTCAAAGGACAGTTTTCAGTTTTTTACCAATAAGTATGATGTTACCTGTGGGTTTTTCATAAATGGCCTTCATTATGTTTTCAACTCTTGAAAACTTTTTATCATAAATGGGTGTTACATTTTGTCAAATGTTTTTTCTGGTCTATAGAAATGATTGTGATTTTTATTATTTGTTTTGCTAATGTGGCATATCACATTGATTAATTAATAAATATTGAACCACATACACAGAACTTACACTTGTAGTAGTTGGTCAGTCACTCAGTCCTGCCTGACTTTTTGTGACCTCATGGACTGCAGCATGCCAGGTTTCCTTGTCCTTCACCATCTCCCAGAGTTTTCTCAAACTCATGTTCATTGCGTCAGTGACGCCATCCAACCATCTCATCCTCTGTTGTCCCCTTTTCCTCCTGCCTTCAATCTTTCCCAGCATCAGCGTCTTTTCTAATTAGTCAGCTCTTCTCATCAGGTGGCCAAAGAATTGGAGCTTCAGCTTTTGCATCAGTCCTTCCAGTGAATATTCAGGGTTGACGTCCTTTAGGATTGACTGGTTAGATCTCCTTGCTGTCCAAGGGACTCTCAAGAGTTTTCTTTAGCACCACATGGAAGGTATGAACTTATATATCTGGAAAAATCCAACTTGATCATGGTGTATCATTTTTAAAACTTATTGAATTCAGTTTGTTTATATTTTGGTGAGGATTTTTGCATCTATACACATCAGAGGTAATGGTGTGTATTTTCTTTTTCAGTAGTGTCACTGATTTACCTGGTAAATCTGATTGCCCTAGTGTCAAGGTAATGGTGGCCTCAGAATGAATTTGCGAGTGTTTCTTCTTCAGTTTTCCAGAATAGTTTGAGAAAGGTAGGTATTAACTTTTCTTTATAATTCCCCTGAGAAGCTGTTTGGTCCTGGACTTCTATTTGTTGACAGTGTTTTGATTACTGATTTAATTTTAGTCCTAATAATTGATCTGTTTAGATTATCTATTTTTTTCTATTCAGTCTTGGAAGATATATATTTCTAGGAACTTATCATTTCTTCTAGGTTTTCTAATTTGTTGACATACAACTGTTTGTAGTATGGTTGTGGTGTAATGTGTGATATTGGTTGAAATTTCTCTTTCATTTCTTATTTTATTTTGGCCCCCTCTCCTTTTTTCCTTAATGAGCCTGACTAAAGTTTTATCAGTTTTGTAATCTTAAAGAAAAAAACAAACAGCTCTTGGTTTCATTGATCTTTTCTATATGTAGCTGTAGTCTTGTGCTGGTGAGGGAAGGTGAGCCCAGTGTCCTCCTATTCTGCCATCTTGATCTCTAATACCTTTGGTGTGGTTTTAAAAATTGGGGTCATATTGTAAATACTTTGTAATATTAAATAAATATGTAATATTTTTATGTTTTTTAAAGTTTTCAGTTATGTCATAGACATTTCCCCATGTCATTATATAACTCCACATTCTTATGGAGGAGTGTTATACACCTATGTTTATAAAAATATTTAAATATTCTTCTATTTTAGGCTATAAGGTTGTTTAAGCAAGACTTCAGTGATGTGACAGATGAATGGATAAAGCAGTTGTGGTATATATATTCAGTGGAATATTATTCAGCCATAAAAAGGAACAAATCTGAGTCAGCTGAACTGAGGTTGATGAACTTAGAGCTTGTTAGATAGAGTACAGTAAGTCAGAAAGAGGAAAACAAATATTGTATATTAATGCATATATATGGAATCTAGAAAAATGGTACAAAATGATAAACCTATCTTCAGGTCAGGAATAGAGATGTAGAAGTAGAGAAGAGACATGTGGGCATTGTGAGGGAAGGAGAGGGTCACAGGGATGAAATGAGAGAGTAGCACTGAAATATATATATTGCCATATGTAAAACAGACAGCTAGTGGAAAATTGCTGTTTAACATAGGGAGCTCAACCTGATGCTCCGTGATGACCTAGAAGGATGGGATGGGAGTGGTTGGGAGGAGGCTTAAGAGGGAGGAGATATATGTGTTCTTACGGCTGATTCATTATGTTGTATGGCAGAGACCAACATAACATTGTTAATCAATTATCTTGCAATTAAAAATAAACAATATTTTTTAAAAAGCCTGCAACGATGAAAGTAGGTAAACCTGGATCATTTCCTGAAAGTTACTGGCAATTTACATTTCCATTGATGGTATATGAGAATGTCTTTTTCGTGGACTCTCCTATAAACCTCATTACCTTTAAATGTTTCATTAAAATTATTGCCAATTTTATAAGCAAAAATGGTATTCTATTCATTGGTTGGATAAGACTTGTTTGTTTCTCCAGAGTGATTTAAGAGAGATTTCCAGTTTTCTTGCTTTGTACTATTTTGCTTCTCTCTGTTTGGCCTAGTTCCCTCCCTCAGGGTGAAGAGAAGGCTATCTGGGCTGGAGGTGGAGGTGCTGACTTACACAGTCTCAGTTCTTTGTCCCCTAGTAGGTTAGGAGAATATCTCTCACCTGTAGGCTCCATCTAATAAATTCTGCTGGACGGAGGAGGGGTCTTCTTTTCCTCCCTCTGTCTGTTCTTCTGAAAAGTGGAAACACCCACATACACAATGAAACAAAGGCAAGCCCTGCTACTACCCTATTCCCATAGTATTTTACTTAGTAGGCCTGCAGCTCCCTGGGTGCACTGTATTGCAGCTGCCTTTCTGATAGCCTGCTTTGGGGGTAGCCATTGCACTTTTATTGATGACAAAGGCAGATCTTAAAAAAATGATACTCCCATAATAGAGCATTTTCAAATTGCTTGGCACTCTCATCTTTCAGCTGAAGGGTGACAGAGGGGACACACTGTGTCTTGGGCTCTCCTTTCAGGTGACAGGGTAGTGAATTTCAGGTGGTCAAGAGTCACACATTAGCCCACAATGTGGAGTTAAAGTAGTGGAAATCTCTAATTCTAACAGTAGGTTGGCCTCTAATATCAGTTTTAAGGAAAGTTATGACCAACCTAGATAGCATATTAAAAAGCAGAGACATTCCTTTGCCAACAAAGGTCCGTCTAGTCAAGGCTGTGGTTTTTCCAGTGGTCATGTAAGGATGTGAGAGTTGGACTATAAAGAAAGCTGAATGCTGAAGAATTGATGCTTTTGAACTGTGATGTTGGAGAAGACTCTCGAGAGTCCCTTGGACTGCAAGGAGATCCAACCAGTCCATCCTAAAGGAGACCAGTCCTGGGTGTTCATTGGAAGGACTGATGTTGAAGCTGAAACTCCAATACTTTGGCTACCTCATGCGAAGAGTTGACTCATTGGAAAAGCCCTTGATGCTGGGAAAGATTGGCGGCAGGAGGAGAAGGGGACGACAGAGGATGAGATGGCTGGATGGCATCACCGACTCTATGGACATGGGTTTGGGTGGACACTGGGAGTTGGTGATGGACAGAGAGGCCTGGCATGCTGAGGTTCATGGGGTCACAAAGAGTCGGACATGACCGAGAGACTGAATTGAATTGAAATTGAATCAGTTTAAATGTGAGATGGTTCTTCTTTCATTGGCTATATCCTTACAGGTAGTTTGATTGGAATATCAAAAGATTCTATCAGTGAATTATAACTATTCTAATTTAATTTTTTAAATTAGAAATTTCTACTGGTTTATTTTTATCTGGCATCTGGGACTACTATTTGTACAGACCACATACCTTTATATGTTTCTCGTTCTTTTAAAATGAAGCAGCCTTTTTGCCACCCAGAAAGCATGTCATCCATTCTCCTCCCACATTCTGTAACAGCGTTTTGCACAGCAGATGGTTTTTCACACTCATTTCCTCAGAAGCACCTGTCATATAAGAGAGAATTGATATTATTTTCCTCCTTGGGAACACTCATCATGTTCATCCACCACCATGAAGACTATTAAACTCTCTGGATGGTGGTCCTTATACTCTGTAAGGCTTGTTTGGCCATTAAATATCCAGAAGGTAAATAATAATATAACATCAAGCATCGTTATTTTTTTAAAAAGTCCCAGCTTGATGAGTGAATATGGTACCTCTAATTATAACTTCTCTTTCTCTCTCTTTCATCCTGGCTACATGGCTTGTAGAACCCTAGTTCCATGGGGAAAGATTGAACAGTGTGGCCCCCGGCAGTGAAAGCCTAGAATCCTAACCACTGAACCAACAGGGAATTTTCTTTTTTAAATTACTCTTTTAATTACTATAATTTTGCCATTTTCATTTTTCATGTATTGTCTTGGAATAGAGTTCCAGTTTCCTTGTTTATGAAGCATGGTTTTGCTTTGACTTTTCATTTGTCCCAAGGAGGATTCTACCCTAAATTCCTTATAATCTCAATTTCCAAATAATTTTTCTTAGCCTCAATCTGGACAAACTGCAAGACTTTTTCTAATCATCTTGCTACATCTTGCCTCACCCCCAAAGCTTTCCTTGATCCACCATGCTTAAAGATACTCATAGTCTGATTCCTGTCCCCATTTCTTTTCTGATACTATTTTCTAAAAGGCCATTCCTGATTTGGCATTTCAAATCAGTGAAGTGACCTTATCTCCATCCTCTTTTACCCCTCTATGGCATTTGATACCTGTTATCACCTCTCTCTCTTTGATATTCGTGGCCTGGATTCTGCTCCTGAGGAAGATCTGTGACACAGTGAAAAGAGTCAGAGCTACAGTGTCCCTGTTAACTTCTTTTCTAAAAAAAAATTTCATTCTTTTTAACTGATGAACAACTTTTCATTGTATGGATGTACCATGTTTAGTTTATACATCCATCAATTGATGGACATTTTGATTGTTTCCAGGTTTTATCTGTTATGAATGATGCTTCTATAAACATTTATATACAAGCTTTTGTGTGGTATATATTTTCATTTCTCTTGAGTATATAACAAAGAATAGAATTGCTGGTTCATATGGGAGTTCTGTGTTTCCAAAGCCTGCCATTAACGTCTATCTAGTGCTCAGCAAGATGTGTTTTGTAAAGTTTATCTGTTTGTAAAATTTGGGTTACCATATCTACCTTGTAGGTATATTATGGAGATCAAATGAGATAATGCAGGTGAAAGCATTTTTATATCCTTCTTTCACATGCATTCACTCAACAGCTATGCAATATGGGAGACCTGGCTTCGATCCCTGGGTCGGGAAGATCCCCTGGAGAAGGAAATGGCAACCCACTCCAGTGTTCTTGCCTGGAGAATCCCAGGGATGGGGGAGCCTGGTGGGCTGCCATCTATGGGGTCGCACAGAGTTGGACATGACTGAAGTGACTTAGCAGCAGCAAGGACCAGGAAATGTTCTGAGAATAAAGAAACAGTGGTGACTCTGTCCTTAGGAACTTACAGCTTCTTGGTAGAGTCAGTATGAATCAAATAATTTTACAGAAAAATGTACAGCTGCAACTGTGATAAGGTCTGGAAAGGGAAAACATAAGGTGCTAAGAAAGGATTTAGTAGGAGGATTTGATCCATCTGGTCAGAGAAGTATAATGGGTCAAAAGGTATTATAAAGTATCAAGAGTCATAAGGTAGAGAAATATAAAGTCATCCTGAGGAGTGACCACTGAATTGTATATGATGTATAGAGGGTAGCTAGGCAAAAGGATGAAAGAAAATATTCTCAGGTACAGTCAAGGCCCTGAGGATGGAAGGAGCCTAGCTGGCCCACACGTGGAATAAAGGCTACAGGGGCTGAAGTGCAGAGGGCAGAAGAAGGCGATGCTTCAGAGGCAGGAGAGGACCAGAACTTGTGGGGATGTGTAGGCCATTGAGATTTGGTACTATCCTAAGAGTGATGGGAAGCCACTGGAATACCTTTAGCAGACACACTGCGGGCAGTGCCAAAGTCAAATCTGTGTAGCTCAGAATGACATGCAGTGTGGGAGGAACTGGAAGAAGGTAACAGTGGACCCAAGGTCACTGCTTCTCATTCTTTCCTGGTAATGACTGCTCTTCCTTATCTTGACCTCTAAATGTACTCCCTCCCTTCATGGTTTTGGCCTTTATATCCTAATGAAAAAAGAATGCTTATTGAAGTATAGTTGATTTACAATATGGTGTTAATTTCTGCTGTATAACAAAGTGATTCAATTATATGTATAAATGCATCCTTTTTTATATTCTTTTCCTTTATGATTTATCACAGGATATTGACTATAGTTCCCTGTACTATACAGTAGGACCTTGTTGTTTATTCATCCTGTATGTACTAGTTTGCATCTGCTAGTCCCAAATTTTCACTCCACCCCTCCCCCACCCCACCCTCTCCTTAGCAACCACAAGTCTGTGCTCTATGTCTGTGAGTCTGTTTTTGTTTCATAGATAAGTTCTTTCATGTCATATTTTAGATTCCACATATAAGTGATATCATAAGGTATTTGTTTTTCTCCTTCTGACTTACTTCACTTAATATGACAGTCTCTAGGTCTGTCCATGTTGTTGCAAGTGGCATTATTTCCTTCCTATTTTGTGGCTGAGTAGTAGTCCATCATCCACATGTACCACATCTTTTTAATCCCTTTATCTGTTGATGAACATTTAGGTTGTTTTCATGTCTTGGCTGCTGTGAATAGTGTTGCTATGAACATAAGGGTACATGTGTCTTTTTGAATTATAGTTCTGTCTGGATTCCATATCCAACTTTTGATCACTGGCTAGAATGTCTACTTGGCAGCTCAGAAATTTAAGTGCTTTCCCTTAGTCTCTGCAGATGGAGCCTAGGAAAACACCTTCAACTGTCCAGCTACCTTGGCGCTCATATCCCATCAGTCATCACATCACATACATATCTATGGTGGTCAACCATAGCACCTCTGTAATGATTTCACCACGAGACTATCTTCCTGAGCCCCATCTTGGTCCTCAGATTTGCTCGATTCCACTTTATCATACACAGTGCTATGCCAGATCAGTATTCCAGTTCCAAAAGCCTCCAATTTTGGCTTTTCTCTGCTTAACTTCCCCAAACTCTTTGCATCTTTCCTGCATTCTAGTCAAACGAGTTTACTTACCATCTAATTTTCTACCTCCATCTGTAGGTACTATGGGTATGCTAATACTCTCCCTCCCAATACCATTCTGCCTTTATTTCCATCTGCAGGAATCCTCGTTGTCTTTTATGCCTCAACTGACAGGAAAGCGTCAGAGACTCGTCCAATCTTAGATGAGGTGTCCTCCTTCTGAGCTTCTTAAAGCACTTTATTTCTCTCTCTTTAACGACTCTTATCACACTGGGATTTGTTTTATGCCTATATTGTATATTTGTTTTAGTCTCTCTACTGAGCTCTTGCCCCCTTGAGATCTAGGACCACATATTACCTGTGTATTAGTTATAACACTCATATTTGTGCCTTGTGCAGGAAGATGTTCAATAAATATTTATCAAATCAATGTATCTATTATGATAATAATGATGCGTATCATTCAAACTCACTTTTCTATTCTTCAGTGCTGTGATGTCTTTGCTGCATCCTTTTAGGAATTTGGAGAATATATATATATATATATGCACACACACACACACACACACACACACACACACATATATATATACTTTTTTTTCTCACTTGACTATTTCCTAACTCTTTCCCATTTCCAAGTGTACAAATATGAGAAAGACATTCTTGAGCTGTATGTTGTAAAGAGAAGAAAGCAAGAGGCAAACCAAGCAATTCCTTTCACTTTTCATCTTGGTTAGAAGCCAACATAAATGCTTTTGCTTCAGAACAAGCATATTTCCTGCTGTGAAGGTTTGGCTGTTTATCCTGGGACCCCTCTTCACCACTGGCTGCCCTCGAACGACTATTAACCCCTGCTTTGAGCCAGCAAACCAGATGTGGGTTTTTTAAGCAAATTATTGGTTACTTCACCACATGTAGTTTTTGCAGTTAAGTGTTTCCAGCTTCTCAGAGCATTCCACAGGAATAACATCATATTTTTCCTCCAACCTGTTAATTAACATAATTATTTATCAGCCCAAAACCACAGCTTGAGTTTGTTAAGTGGCTAGCAGAACATATATTCACTGGATGGAGCCCAGTGCTATTGGAGAGAGAACAGTTCAGCAATAAACAAAAAGGGAAGTCGTGTGGGGGCTGGGGGACACCCTCCATGCCTCCTGTTGCTTCTGAGTACCCATCATTTTGTTCTCAGGCTACACCCCAGCTGTTGGCTGGACTTTGCCAATATCTAGTCATTGAGTCAACATATTTTATTTCTTTACAATGAAAGTTTTTTTCATGTGATCTTAAGTTTCCACCGAGCTCCAATATTTGAAATCTGTCTTTGTAGATTCAAAGGATTCAATGTTGAAGCAGAAGTGAACCCAATTTTTCCTGCCACTCCTCAAATCTCATGTCACTTTCTTGGGCTTAGTAGTGAGTTCGTCTCGAGATCCTGCGCGCTACCCTCCTTCCTCAAGCTGCTCCTGTTTCATCAACTGGCAAAGAATGACGCCTTTCCCTTCCGACAAAAGTTCTGAAAGTGTCTTCCAGGAGCTCAGAGAGTCCCAGAGACTAGATCGAAATCATTTCTATCAAAATGGTCAAGCATTGTTTGTCTTCCTTCTTGTTCCCTCACAAGTGTACAGAAGAGCTTTCCAGCAGCTATACAACATATGATATGACAACAGACTGAAAACAGAAACAGAACTCAGCTATCTTCTATGAAGCCAGATATGGAATTAAAGAGAGTCACAAAACCATTAAATGATGCCACATTATCACTAATTTTTTTTTTTAATTTTGGAAAATATACTTATTGTTCATAAAAATGTGATTTTTATATAAAAGGATAAGGTTTCACTGCTGTTTTTAAGTAAATTAAAACAAAAAATTCTATTTTAATTTCTGACATAGTAATTATCAACAGATATTATTACCCAGATAAACAAAAGCACTTTGGGAGTCTTAGTAATTTTAGGAGTGTGAAGTGGTGAGACCAAAAGTCTGAGAACCACTGTCTTTCACATATCATTTAGTTGAAAAGTCCTTATGCTACCAAGCTTCCATTATTATATTAGGCAAATAACATGGTCCATAGAAGTCAAACACGTTAGACATACATAACTGTTTTAACACTTTGACAAAGATCATGACAAATGGTTTCATCCGTAAATTATCACAGTCAACTGAGATAACCTCTCAAAGGCCTGAAGCTAGCTTGCTGTAGAAACCAGTCTCCTGCATAGTTACAGTCAAAGTGCTATTCGGGGAAGCAGTAATAGCTATGAGGGATGAGAGAAACTCGTAGCTATGGGATTAAGAGAAAGAAAAGAGAGTCTTGGAATTAAGTTGATGTTTGGGGACACACTCATGGATAAGGACACTAGCCATCTACAAGTTTTCTCTCATCACTATTATTCCTTGAGAGCAGAAAACACATTTTTGGAATTCAGCTACTGCCTGCACTGTGGTTTTTATGAAGACAATAATTAGTAGCTTGCAGTGGATTTCATGTGAAAGTCAAAGTGGCTCCAGGCGGGACCAGTGACGGATAGATGTCCAAAGGTTTGAGTAGAAGTTTACACTGCGGAACCACAAAATGTTTGGATTTGAATCCAATTCCCGTAAAGTAGACCCCATCTTGGAACTTCCCGTGACTATATTCTGCTTCTCTCAGAGCTCATTGACAAAAAGCCTTTCCAGCAAACAGTGGTTGATTAGCACATTAGTACTCACTCTCACCATTCCATTCTAAGAAAAACCTCACACACCCACGGCCCAGAGTAATTTCCATTCTGTTTGGAGAAAGCAAGTAATAGCTTATTCACACCATTTTGACAAGGGCCACAATCTCCCTAAGAGTAGAAAGAATAGTAGCAACAGTTCAGTTAATAAGTTTTTCTTGAAGTACTAGAAACATCACATGATATCACATGATGAGGGTGAAGAGGTGTGTAAATTAACTTTGGAGTGTTGATTATAAGTCCCTTTAACATTAATATCAAGACTTCAATGAGTCATTGTTCCTTCCTTCCCACGCATTGCTACAGTCTCCTTCAAAATTACTCTCAGTAATTTTAAGAGCTGTCAAGTGGCTGTCCTGATTATGCTAAGGAAGATGTCCAATCAACCTAAATATTAATTCTTAAGTGTATTTGTTAGCTATCTAACCTCAAACTGTACTCCTCCATCTTCAGTACTTTAAAAATGTTAATTTTCTTTATTTGCACTTGCCTTTTTCATGTGTGTGTGTGTGTGTGTGTGTGTGTGTGCAGTTACTCACTCCTTCCATTAGAATAGAACTTCATGAGGCAGCAACTTTGTTTTCCTGTTTTCCTGCACTATATTTCTAGCACCTAGAACAGTGCCTGGCACATAGGAGGCTCTCAATATGTGTTGAGAAAAAGGACTGAAGTCACAATATCCTCTATGAAAATTCTTCTTCTCCAGGCACAGTCATTCTTCTTTGATGGGGTCTACTCTGAAACTCAGAGTTTTAAGCTCTGCTAACATTTGTGCTTGTATCTTAGCAGGGACAGACTCAGAAGTATTAAGGCAGGCTCTTGTCACTGAATTGCCCACAGTGTCTTTAGGGCCTCTACCAGCTGGAGTTCTGCAGGAAGCAAGAGAATTAAGTAACTTGAGGACAGGCTAATAAAGGGTCCCTCTATAAAGGTGTGGGCAAGGTTTAAAGAATCAAATGAAGTATGCTGCCATTCACTTTAGTTAATAAAGCCAAAGAGTTATTATTTCCCTAGAATCTCAAGAATGTGGGTCATAAGGAGAGGGTCCTAAAAGGAACTGGATATTCAAGAGAAGAAATATAGCTACCTTTGCTAAGTGCCACCAGAATTGAGCCAGAATCATGAAAGCAGAAAGGTAGAAGACTGATGGTGGAGGGGTACGAGGGAGGAGGAAGATAAAGGATTCAGGGACCTGCATGATAGGAAAAGAAACGCCATGTGGTACAGCATCTCCTGGATTCAAGGTGAATTTGTCATTGCCTGATGGTAACATTGCAGTGTTCTCTAAGTGATGGCAACGATTTTTGGCTTTATCTTGAAAAAGTACCATAGGATTATTGGGGTGGAGTACAACATTTTTTATTAATGGTCTTAATAGAAGAACTTGCAGGTTATGCTAACTAACCTGTGAACTCCAGGGTAACAAAGATCTGCCCTCCCCCAACCCAGGGAGGATGAGGAGGACAGAGCAGATTGTGGGGCAAGGGACAGAAAACCCTGTCCTGACCCATATAGAAAGGCTAGCACATAGTGAGTGACCAACACATGGTTGGTAATAATTCTATTAGACGCCCAACAGATTGGTTGGATTTTGTTTAGATTTTCGAGGTCCCTCTTAGGAAACTTGAAGCAAGTGGAACTGCAATAGTCAGAGCCCTTTCAATAACACTGCCCAGAGGTGCTTTCAAAAGCAGCACATTCAGCCAGATTTGCATGCAGGCAGTCTGGCTCCAGTCCTTGACTCTCAAGTCCCTGGGCGGGGGGCCACCATATCTCCTCAGTTCTTGCTGATCTCAGGCACACAAAGGCTGCTTCCTGTGGGCCATGTGCTCTTGCTCTCTCTCCAGATGGCTGTTTCTGACTGTAGGCACTAGATGACCAGAAGTACTGAGGAGTTAAACTCTCCACCAACAGCCTAGACTCAGGGGATAAGTACTCTAGCCACTCACCCCTCAAGTGGGATAAGCTCAGACCTGTTCTTCATAGCTCCTTGTTGCTTCCTAGCAGTCCTGGGAGCGCAGGTTGCCCCCAGGATGACCTTGCTCATGAATTCACCCTGCACTGCCTTTCTTCTCTTCTCTGGCCTACTGTCCACTCCTCTCCTGGTTCTTTCTAGAACTGCCTCCCAATTAAGTTGCTTGTACTCAGATGCTTGTCTTAGGGTTGCCTTGGGAGCAGTCCAAGCCTAAGGAATGCCTGCTCTGAACTCCTTAACTTAAATTTCCCCCCTGCTTTAATATTTCTATCCTTCTAGCAAACCCTTCCATTGGGAATCACTTTCATATTGATGATTTATACCACAGGGTGAATTTAAGCCAATGTATCACCATTCCCAAAGTTTTAATGTTTAATAGGGGAAGTCAACCAAATGCTGTCAGCCATCCCCTTCATGAGGGGTGTTCTGCAGAACTGACTTCCCTTCCCCTAAATCAGCCCTCTGCCTTGCATTCCAAAGTGCCACTAAACTGTCCCTCCTCTCTCATCAATAACCCATTGATTTTGTCCTTTGGAAAACAGTTGACTTTTGTGTTTTTTTTACTTTAATATTGTTTTTTTTTCCTCTCTCTTTTTTAATTTTTAAATTACAAAAGTATGATAACATCTAGAGAAGACTTGGAAAATACAAAACAAAGTTCATATAGTTCCACTATATATTACAATGACTTTTTAAGTAGATAAATTAAGCTTTTTAGCTGGAGTTTCAATATCAATTTCTCAAAAATTAATAGAATGAATATGCAGAAAAGTAGTAGGATATAGTTGTCCTGAAAAGTATTATGAACCAATTCAACATAATTAAGATTTACACAATTTTCACACAATAGTAGGATACAAATTCTATTCAAGTTTCCATAAACTATAAACTAGAAGACACTGGATCATATCCAGGGACACAAAGAAAGGGTAAAAGTTTCATAGTTAAAACTATGAAAAGTTTCATAGTTTCCAAGTTAACTTTTGGAAAAAAGAGGAAGAAAGAACACACATATGATTCTTGTTTCTCTGCTTTTTTCCAGTGCTAACATAGGTAGTCCATTGATTTTCATGGCTTTTGCTATCACATGTGTGTGGGTAACCTCTAAGTCTGTACCTCCACAATTGATTTTTCACCCAAACCCCAGTCTCCCACTGTCTACATATATGTTGCTTATTCTCTAATACAACCTACAGTAATTGCATCTACTGTTGCAAGATATAATTCCTCACCTTCACTTCAAAATGTCTCCTTTTCTTAAATTGCTTATTAATACCAAAGGTAACACTCTTCCTACAATCTTCTAGTTTTATAATCTGGTTATGTGTGATTCCTCCTTCTACTTTGGCTCCTCAACACTTTTCCACTTTCCAAGTCTTCTCTAACCATGTACACCCATCCTGTTCAGATTGCTCTATAAGGAGCTGGGCTAATTTCACCCAGGATCTGCATTTACTATGTCATTCTGCAGCTCAAAACAAAACAAAACAAACAAAAAAAAAAAACCTACTGGTATCTTTCAACTGACTTTAGGATAGAATCCAAGTTTCTTAAAACTGTGTTTGTCTTTCCTCTTTAAAATTTTTTTAAATTTTAATTTCCTCTAGTCTGACCAAAAACCACTTCACTCAATTTATCTTTCTCTATTTCCCAAAATAAATTGTCCCCTCCAACTGGACTATTCAGTGCTCCCTTAATGTGCTCATTCATATCTGGGGTTTTGCTCAAGACCCTTCTCTATGTGCAGTAGGTGACATATCTTGAGCCCTTCCTATATACAAAGTATTTTGCAAACACATTTTATATTATCTCATTTGATCTCTACTGCAGCTCTATGTGCTAAAAATTGTTATTATCTACATTTTACTAATACAGAAACCAAGGAACCAAGAAGTTAAGGCACGTGACCACATTATATAGTCAGCAAATGGTAAAGTAAGATGAGAACTCCTTTCTGCCTGAATACTGTTAAGAAAAAAACAGCACTTGGAGATCCTTTCAGTGCCATGTTGGATTACTGTCTAACAGGGTTCAACAGAGAGTATCTGATTCTTTAAGATAACGTACCTTTGTTTAACTTATAGTTAAATATTTATTAGGACCCACGTGCTGAAGTTACTTTAAATTAGTGAAGACTGTCAAATTGCAAGTGATTTTTGCATAGATCTTTGTACAGTGGAAAAGAAAGGCCCCAAATTTACAGATTTATTGTCCTGCATAGCATTAACCAGTTTTGTTTTTAACTTAGCAACTTTATTTCAGTATTCTAACTCTCATTAATAGTATATCCTTTGATTTCTCCTTTATTCTGTTGTCAACTGCATTATACTACTGATTTTCTTATTAATAAGTGGAACTTGGGAAGGTGTATATTATATATTTTTATGACAGTCTTCTTTTTAACTTTAGAAAATTATACTTTGACAATCAGAGCCTACACACTCAATTATTTGGCTAATAATTTAGTACTTCCCAGTTTCAGAATGCCTGCCCCTTGTGCCTGTATCCAAACTTACAAAATTAAACAAAGACTCACCAGTACCCTTGAGACCTTCTCTTGACAATTCCAGCTCACGCTTACCATTGTCTTCTTAGAACTTCTAGAATACTTGTTGGTCTTAATGATATGCTACTTTAACTTTTTACCTTGTCCTTTTATTCATCAATTTGTATCTATATCTGTATTTAGCTATCTACTTATCTATTTCCTTCCCTTCCAGGTGGATATTGAACCTTATGAACTATTCCTTCAAGAAGATTTTAAAATTATTTACATATTCTTCATTCCCAATGCTGCCCCCAAGGTGCTTAGGATAGCTTTGGGCACATAGTATATGTTCAATAAATAGACAGTGAATAAAATTTTATTTAGCTTTGCTCCAGCTCAGAATTCTCCTTGATTTATTTTTAAGCAACTCCAGACAAAACAGAAAGACATTGTATCCAAGAATGAGAAGCCTTTAGGAAAGAATAATGGTGACTAGGAAATTCTGTTATCACGCAAGGAGGGGGAAAATGTCTTAGGCAAGCCCAAGGATTCTAACAGTTAACTTTAGAATTTGTCCATATAGTTAAACCTCATTCCAAATGCCACTTTTCTAAAAAGCCAGCTTAGTGGCAGTCTGTGCCTTCCTTTTTCATCCACAACTCTGTTTAATTTCAAAACAAGGGCAGATAAAATATGCTAATACACAGCAAGTCTCCCCATTGCTATTCATTAGGAAGCCCTTTTCCAGTGTGCGAGTCCAGTCTTCCGTGAATTCACAAACAAATGATTGCCCTTGTTACTGGCATTCCACACCGGTGATAAAACATTTGAGTGAATCAGCCTTGGCCCAACTGTGCAAGTTTTCTTCTGGAAGGTGCTTCATTCTTTTTCTTGAATATATGGAGTGGATCTATATGCCCTTGTAGGATGTTTTAAAACAAATGTGCTTCAGTGTGCAGGGGCATTAGCGGGAAATCCTCTGAGACTTCCACTGGGAGGTGGTGGGGGCAGTGGTGATGGTGGTGGTGGTGGTGTGTTTTATGAGTTCAAAGTCTTTGCACTTAAGCTGGGGGAGCCTGCTGTGAGCAGTGGACTGTTTAGCATGCCATGTGGGCCACAGCTCCTGACATCTTTAACTAGAATAGCAAAGGGCTGGGAAAAGGAGCAGGATGGAGTACTAGCTGCCACGGGAGAGCAGGGTTGGAATGCCGGCTCTGACCACAAACTGGTACACGAAACTTGTGCTTTTCATTAGGGTTGCTGTAGTAATGCTGGTTTCTAGCATTCCAGAGGATATTCAGACTTGTATTAAATTAAATTCTCCTTAAAAAAATCACTCTGTGTTGGAACAACATGAAGGATTAGACTGCAATCAAGAAAACTCAGGAAATATAAAAAACTAAGGCATGCTCTGGCCTGTGCTTATGCCATTGGTACGAATGTACAGTACACTGTCCATGACTCAGGAGGTAATCAAAAATGCAGTATCACCTTCGGCTTTTAATGGACTACCTAGCTCAAGATTTTGTAAAATATCATTTGTGGATTTTAGAAGACAATTCTGAGTGACCATAAGCAATCTGCTTATCAGAGCACAAAGACGTAAGAAGACATTTTATAGTGTATATAAATAAACACTGATGTAAGCTATGTATTTATTTAAATGTACTTATATATTCATTTGTGCCATCTACAGCTAAAATTGTAACTGGCAAAAATCAAGTAGTTAAGAAATTTGTCTCATTCTAGAGGGTGCTCAGGGCTAGTGCACTGGGATGACCCTGAGGGATGGGATGGGGAGCGAGGTGGGAGGGGGGTTCAGGATGGGGAACACATGTACACCCATGGTTGATTCATGTGAATATACGGCAAAAATCACCACAATATTGTAAGTAATTAGCCTACAATTAAAATGGAAAAAGAAGAAACTTGTCTCATTCTATAATCAAACGCTCATCATAAATCAATTCTCTTTCTCTCTCATTCTATTTCTCAAACACACACACCACACCACATACATGCGCAACATGTATACCTGCACTGTATTTCTGAGCTCCCAAATAAGCTTAGATAGCAGCGAGGAGAGGCTAAGCATTGCTTCAGTAACAGATAACCCTCAAATCTCAGTAGGTTAACACAATCGAATTTTATTTCTCCCTCATATAAAATCCTCCATGACTATGGAAAAATCTTCAGGACAGTTGCCTGCCATGATTTGGTTGAACAATCCAGGCTTCTTCAATCTTATTTCACTTGCATATCAGCACATTCTTCCAGGACTGTAGCAGCAGGGAAAGAGTAGTCTGGAAAGTCAAGCTCAGTGATGATAACATGCTGTTTCCATGAACATTTCACTGACAAAAGCAAGTCACTCTCCCATGCATAATTTCAAAGCCTTGGAGGAAAGCAATCCTCCCACAGGTCTGAAAGTGGATACTGATGAGTAACAAAGAAATCTTATATTAAGGATGCAAGAGTTGGACTGTGAAGAAGGCTGAGCACCAAAGAATTGATGCTTTTGAATTGTGGTGTTGGAGAAGACTCTTGACAGTCCCTTGGACTGCAAGGAGATCCAACCAGTTCATCCTAAAGGAGATCACTCCTGGGTGTTCATTGGAAGGACTGATGCTAAAGCTGAAATTCCAATAGTTTGGCCACCTCATGTGAAGAGTTGACTCATTGGAAAAGACTCTGATGCTGGGAGGGATTGGGGGCAGGAGGAGAAGGGGACGACAGAGGATGAGATGGCTGGATGACATCACTGACTCGATGGACATGAGTTTGGGTGAACTGTGGGAGTTGGTGATGGATAGGGAGGCGTGGCGTGCTGTGATTCATGGGATCGCAAAGAGTCGGACACGACTGAGCAACTGAACTGAACTGAATCTGATGAGTAACTGATTTTGAAATCAATCATCAGTTAATCTCTCTGTCTTACACACACACACACCTGTGTAGGAGGAGGAGATCTCAGGGGCACACAGAAGAGCCTTCCCTACCTTTCTCAAAACAGACTAACCTAGGTTGATTGCCGAGGCCATTGCATTATGGATCTGTAGGTGGGATATTTCCTTAACTGAAAGTTTACCATTCCTTAGCTGTTTCACATCACATCAATATCTAGTCTTCCACATCAATGAGGAAAATATTCTATTCCTTTCCTGAAATTAAGCTTCAGTTCAGTTCAATTGCAGTGATTTTGGAGCCCCCGCAAATAAAGTCTGACACTGTTTCCACTGTTTCAACTTTTTCACTCTCCTCTTTCACTTTCATCAAGAGGCTTCTTAGTTCCTCTTCACCTTCTGCCATAAGGGTGGTGTCATCTGCATATCTGAGGTTATTGATATTTCTCCTGGCAATCTGGATTCCAGCTTGTGTTTCTTCCAGTCCAGCGTTTCTCATGATGTACTCTGCATAGAAGGTAAATAAGCAGGGTGACAATATACAGCCTGATGTACTCCTTTTCCTATTTGGAACCAGTCTGTTGTTCCATGTCCAGTTCTAACTGTTGCTTCCTGACCTGCATATAGGTTTCTCAAGAGGCAGGTTAGGTGGTCTCTTTCAGAATTTTCCATTGTTTATTGTGATCCACACAGTCAAAGGCTTTGGCATAGTCAATAAAGCAGAAATAGATGTTTTTCTGGAACTCTCTTGCTTTTTCCATGATCCAGCGGATGTTGGCAATTTGATCTCTGGTTCCTCTGCCTTTCCTAAAACCGGCCTGAACATCAGGGAGTTCACGGTTCACGTATTGTTGAAGCCTAGCTTGGAGAACTTTGAGCATTACTTTACTAGCATGTGAGATGAGTGCAATTGTGCGGTAGTTTGAGCACTCTTTGGCATTGGAATGAAAACGGACCTTTTCCAGTCCTGTGGCCACTGCTGAGTTTTCCAAATTTGCTGGCATATTGAGTGCAGCACTTTTTAAAAAAAGAATTACACAAGATTCTCTTTCTGAATAAGAGTGAAGTGTGAAAAGAAGGAAAGAAAAATTAGGGGCAAGAGTGTGGGTGTTCTCCAAGCAGGACTTTGGGAGCTTATTTTGTTTCAGGCCAATATTCCTGATAGCTCAGTTGGTAAAGAATCTGCCTTCAATGCAGGAACCCCTAGTTTGATTCCTAGGTTGGGAAGATCTACTGGAGAAGGGATAGGGTACCTACTCCAGTATTCTGGGGCTTCCCTGTAGCTCAGCCGGTAAAGAGTGCACCTGCAATGTGGGAGACCTGGATGTGATCCCTAGATTGTGAAGATGCCTTGGAGAAGGGAAAGGCTACCCACTCCAGTAATCTAGGCTGGAGAATTTCATGGGCTGTATAGTCCATGGGTTCACAAAGAGTTGGACACAACTAAGTGACTTTTACTTCACAGTGGAGAGGAGGGTGGTGGGAGAATTGGTTTTGAATTAGGAAAGTGTTAGATATGCTATCTTGTTAGATTTTTAGTCTAAAAGCTGATTAAAAGATAAACCAACATTTCAAAAATTTAAGGCAATTTTTTTGTGCTGTGCTTAGTCACTCAGTTGTGTCAGACTCTTTGTGGCCCCATGTAGCTCATAAGTCTCCTCTATCCATGGGGATTTTCCAGACAAGAATTCTGGAGTGGGTTGCCATGCTCTCTTCCAGGGGATCTTCCCAACCCAGGGATTGAACCCAGGTATCCCACATTGCAGGTGGATTATTTGCTGCATGGTAGAAAGTACTGCTAGGTAGTGATAAGTGAACATCTGGAGGTTACTCTGGAGGTGACAGACTGAAAAACTGAGCAGAGAACAACCGACTTATACAGATTTTTAAGCCTACTAGAAATTAAACATGAGCCAGGAACAAAAATACAAAATCAGGTGGAAATGTCAAACCAGAAGGTAAGAGACCAGATCACATGGAACTGGGACACTTCATAGATGGGTGAGATGTTGGTTGCTGAACCATCATGACTAGCAACTCAGTTTCTTCAGTTTAATCATGCATGTGAGATGAGAAGGAATTCATAGTCCACCTTTGAACATGAACCTCTGGAAAGTGAGTAATAATGAAGAGAAATAATAATTAAGATGAATGCTAAACTGGGATGGAGCAGGTAGACAGAGAAGAAGTCATCACAGCTCCACACAAGAGAATGTATAGCTCCTTCTACCACTCCTTGGATTTTCCATTGTTCCTGCCCATTCTCACAGTAGTGCTTCAGCTGTACTGATCAACAGAGACTGTCCCAGGAAAAGATTATTACCAAAAAATGGATTGAGGAAAGAGAACTGACTCTGAGTGAATAAGAACAAAGAAAAACTTGTAGGGTAGCACTGCGTCTGCATCCCTGGACACAGACACCCTGAGAAAGGGTGCCCCAGGCTACAGGGCTTGGGCAAAGCAGCCAGAGAGGGTGAGTAAAGTGGGAGACAGAGCCCAGAAAAACCTCAGAGATGCGGTCGAGGTGACACCAGAGACTGCCCAGACCTCCTTCAAGCATTTACCCAAAAAGCACACCTGGGATCCCTTGAAGTCCAGCTGCACCATGCATCTTCTACATCAAGGCATTCTCATGAGGTTGTCCCTTCTGCAGCTGTGGAATCTCACAAAAGTCTCAGGAATTTGAGCACCAGAAACAACTTAAAGGTAGAGGAGGGTGAAGGCTTGAGAGGTTTGGTCGAAAATTTGTATGAGAAGCAGTCAGACACTTAGATACAACTGATAAAGCGCCTGATGTGCAGCGACAAGTTCTTAGAAATCTAAAAAAGCTAAAAAGTTTAAGAAAAGCAAAATTTTGTACAAGAATGTCTTTTTGGTAATTTATGTGGCTCAGGGTGTATAATATTTATGGAGCCATGATAATACAAGTAATGAAAGCTCATTTATTTTTTTAAAAATGTAACATAGCTTTATTGGGAAGAAGGGTGGGACATATATAGGGTAAGGGCATGTGTGGGTGCTAAGTTGCTTCAGTCCTGTAGGACTCTTTGCAACCCTATGAACTGTAGCCCACCAGGCTCCTCTGTCCATGGAATTCTCCAGGAAAGAATACTGGAGTGTGTTGCCATTTCCTATTCCAGGAGATCATCCTCACTCAGGGATGGAACTGTCATCTCTAATGTTTCCTGCATTGGTAGGTCTTCTCTCTTTACTTTTTTGAGGAACTGCCATATTGTTTTCCACTGTGACTGTACCAGCTTATATGCCCATCAACATTGCACAGAGATTCCATTTTCTCCACAGTGTCTCTAACACTTATTTCCTTTCCTCTTCTTTCTTTCTTCCTTCCTTTTTAAATATAGATTAGCCATCCTAATGGATGTGAGATGGTATCTTATTGTGGTTTGAGCAAAATGTGACTGAATCCAAGCTTGTTCCGCTCGCTGCATGACAGCCCAATAATTCAGGATATGAGTTGTTAGGGCAAGGAATTGTGACTTTATTCTGAAAGCCAGCACACCAAGAAGATGGTGTACTAGTGTCCCAGTAAATTACCTTGCTGGGATTAGAATTCAGGTCTCTTTCATACTAAAAAGAATTGGACCATAAAGAAAGCTGAGCTCCGAGGAATTAATGCTTTTCAACTGTGGTGGTGTTAGAGAAGACTCTTGAGAGTCTCTTGGACTCGAAGGAGATCAAATCTGCCAATCCTAAAGGATAGTAACCCTGAATATTCACTGGAAGGACTGATGCTGAAGCAGAAGCTCCAATACTTTGGCCAACTGATGTGAAGAGCTGACTCATTGGAAAAGACCCTGATCCTGGGAAAGATTGAAGGCAGGAGGAGAAGGGAATGACAGAGGATGAGATGGTTGAATGGCATCACCAACTCGATGGACATGAGTTTGAGCAAGCTCCAGGAGTTGATGATGGATGGGGAAGCCTGACGTGCTGCAGTCCATGGGGTCACAAAGAGTCAGACACGACTGAGCGACTAAACTTATACTAAAAGGGGGGGGGGTGTGGTTGGTTGTTGCAAACTTCTTGGTGTCAGAATCCTTTGTTCCTACAGGTATAGAGGTAGATCAGGGCTCAATGTTTCCTATAAACCTCCAACAAGACAAATGTTATTCTCTGTTCTGCAATTTTTTATCTCTGTGTGAATGGATAAGTGTTATACCTTTAAATGTCAGAGCCTTGAGAATGGGCTATTGTGTATATTTGAGGTCAGAAGCAACATTCTTAATTTGAAGCAAAAATAATAGAATATAGAAAGGTTAAAGTAAAAGAGACAGATCCAATATGAAGTCAGATTTGTTCTTACCTTTTACAAAACCACTGTTGATGTTTATTTTTTTATATTTCCAGTTTGGACTTTATATCTATAGATTATCTTTAAATGGAACATATATGTGTTTCCATAAACAGTGTGCAGCAGGGTCTTAGCTTGAGCTGGGCTGGGAATTTCACTTGTCAATGTCTTCCAGGTGAACTAATGTGACAATTCTGCTAGAAGTCTCTTTGTCTCAATGATATGAAGCTTCAGCTGAGGTTTCAGGTTGGCCCAATGCTGTCTGTCACTCATTTCAACTGCAGGCCCAGGCTCTTGGACTCCCAACTGGATCCTAAGAAAAAACTCACATTAAGTACAAACTAAAAAAGTGATTTTGATTAAAATCTGTTTATAACATTACTTTGTGTCCTTCTTGAAGAGTAAATGAATACATTAAGCAGGAAAGGCAATCGCCTGGCTCTGAGAGCAGCTTTCAATACAGGAGCAGCTCTGATTGTGAGACACGGAACACATGGTCGGAGACTGAGGGGACCCTGCCCATGTGTTTCCTCTCCTTGCAAGGAAGCTGCCTGCCTTTCACAGGGCAGCGGGTCTGGTAGGAATTGCCCTTCATGACGCAGGTGACAGCAGGGCCTAGGAGATGTCAAGAAAGATCTGACTAACTTGTTAATAAGCTCATGCGAGCCACCCTGGATTATCTCAGAAATATTTAGGGGAACTTTTTATGGAAAATAAATTTAGAGTGAGGAACAGAGAACTGTTGGGTGAAATTATTGTGAATGTGACTTCATTTGTGTCCCAAAGTGTTTGGATCTCATTGCTAAATGCTTGCTAACTGGAGTCTGCTGGGTTTAGCAACTATTTGAGGAAATCTATGCTCTCTCCTTCACACACATTCCTGAGATATAAATCAGGTGCATTTGTGGAGGCCATTTCTTCCATGGCAATTCATACTTTGTTATACTAAAACAAAAACAATCCCCCAATGTTCATATATTTTCAGGAAGTGATGTCATACATACATGATGGTAAAATTAGCCTCAGGGTTTTACTTTATTGAAATACAACAAAAGAAAGCTTTGTCACAAATTACTTACAAACTAACTGTTGTTGTCATGTAACTGTATAGGCCACAATTTCAGCAGAAAAACAATAATTGTATGTAGTTATGCCTGAGTACCAGCACAAGCCCTGTATTATCAATAATAATGGCAATCAAACTAGCTTACTGTTAGGCCCTTAAAAGTTCTTGGTTTAGAGGTAATGCCTACACTGTCTAAATACACTTTGAATCAAGCCAAACTTTAATGACCTGTGAATAGTGAGGAAAATGTTGGTGTTTGATGTTGTGGTGGTGGTGGTGGTGGTGGTAGTGGTATGAGTGTATGTATGTATTCAAGTTACAAGAAATACTTTTTAATATTGGACAAAAGCATGTAACTACAGACATGCACACACTTTTATTAAGAACTTAGAATAGGGATGTGTTCAGTTCAGTTCAGTTCAGTCACTCAGTTGTGTCCGACTCTTTGCAACCCCATGAATTGCACCACGCCAGGCCTCCCTGTCCATCACCAACTCCCAGAGTTCACCCAAACTCTTGTCCATCGAGTCGGTGATGCCATCCAGCCATCTCATCCCCTGTCCTCCCCTTCTGCTCCTGCCCCCAATCCCTCCCAGCGTCAGGGTCTTTTCCGTGAGTCAACTGTTTGCATGAGGTAGCCAAAGTATTGGAGTTTCAGCTTTAGCATCAGTCCTTCCAAAGAACACCCAGGACTAATCTCCTTTAGAATGGACTGATTGGATATCTTTGCAGTCCAAGGGACTCTCAAGAGTCTTCTCCAACACCACAGTTCAAAAGCATCAATTCTTCAGTGCTCAGCTTTCTTCACAGTCCAACTTTCACATCCATACATGACCACTGGAAAAACCATAGCCTTGACTAGATGAACCTTTGTTGGCAAAGTAATGTCTCTGCTTTTGTAGGGTACAGTTTTTGCCCTCAGTGAACATAGAATCTAGTTAGATCTGGACACAATGGGAAAATAGACTTGCCTAAGAGTGGGAAAAAAAGGTGGATTATAATTTGAAGTACCAGATGAGATGGGGCTCAGCTAACCCTCAGGAACAGTTAGCAAGAATGCCAGCACCAAAGGTTAAAGCAACAAAGTGGAAAACTAAACCTGGTTATGTTGAGATACTCCCAGAAAGCCAGAGGAAGAAATCTGTGAGAAAAATCTCCAGTTGCCTTGGCAAGTAAATGGCCAGAAGATTTCTCAGGGAAAAGGAGAGAGATGACCTTTAAAAGTAGGACAACTGGGTTGAAATTTATGCATTAAGTCTCCTCTGTGCCAAAAATTATAGCTTTTAAAATTTCCTATTACTAGACTCATCTTTCTCTTGGAGTCTTCTGACTAATATAAACTCACCAAATTGAAAGTAACCCAATCTCTATTGGTTTAACTCAAGTTCAATTCAAGGTCACAATCTCTATCAGGATAGTGCCTTTCCTTTTTCTCCCTACTATGAATTCCCAAACTGGAGGTTCTGTGTAGGTGGGGAAGGGGTCTTCCCACTGCTTCCTGGCAACAAGAGCTAGAAAAACCAGATGTTTGAATGCTTGATCTCCACAGCTTTCTAATACTGGGGGCTACAGGATGAGGAAATGGTGCCATCTGGTTCTACTGGGCACGGGCATAGGTAGTTGGAGCCCGCATGATTAGGATAAGCTGTGGTCTCTTCTCTTATCATGAATGAGGTGGCACACTGCTTGCTCTGGGGAACTTGTCCATCTCCTCAAGTTGATTAGGCCCTAGTTGGCTCTTTCTTATTCTGTAGATTCAGCAAGGACTTGCCAAGTCTTCAACATAGTCCCAAGTGTGGACACACCACCAAAGAGTCCCAGTGGTCTGCACACACCAAAGAGTCCCGATGTTCTCTTTGTTCCATTTGTGATAGTTCACCTTGGGAAACTATCTAGCCTTTCTCCTCAGCCACCTTTTGTGCACCATGAAAAATGGAATATTTCCTGTCATATCAGTAAAGAAGGATGTCACAGTGATCAGCTATTACAGTCCTCCAATGTGAGTTCCTGAGCCCTAAAGGCACTCCAGAAGAATACCTGTGATCTGGCAGCCACTGGCATCTCCCTACAGTGAGCCCAAGGGAGCTCAGGATGTGTAAAACACAGGATACTGGCCCCAGATAGCTGAGATGCATATAAAAGGCATGATTTCAGTGAGCCCAGACTCGCATCTTTCCATACACAGAAAACCATTTCTTTTTTTTTTTTTTTGATATATTCCATTGATGTTCACCCTTTATTTCTTTCTTCAAGCAGTGGTACAGATGAGATAGAATATCAACTCTCCATCAAGGTGAGGCTCTATTTCCCAAGGGCTCTTCCCAAGTAATTATTTTTCCAACTGAAATTTTTTTTAAGAAATATAAATAATTTCCAGGCATGAATGGTTTTTGTTTTATAGATGAGTCTAAACCCCAGAATACTGTTGCCTGAAAATCTTTCTGCACACTGAGTTAGATTTTCTTTTTAAGTACAAGCCAAACAGAAGACAACTGGAATTCCTGAAATCTGTCCATAAATAACAACAGTTCCTCTGAAATTTATGTCTCAGTCCTGAGTATTTCCACACTATCCATCATCACGGGCATGAAAAAATAGAATGTTGTGGAGGTAAAAGATGCTATTAAAATGAATTGAGAATGGTGATCAGATTGTAGGGCCCTGATGTGCCTTATATCCAAAATTTAAATATATTCAAGAAATATTTATTATATGCCACACAATGAGCAAGGAGGATATGCAAAGGTGACTTTATAATATTTTTAAAAGATTAAGTATTAAAACCATCACTCACTAATACACAAATATTTGGACCTGTGTTACATTAACTTTGTTTTTTAAAATTGTATAATAGAAACAAGAAGATAGAAATTCTAATGTTGGTAAGGGAAGAGACAGCATGCATTGTATTAATAATAACCCACCAAAAACATTTGTATAGATCTTTTTATTTCACAAAGTGTATTTACATGCACTTTAACCATCAAAGTCACAGATTCAGGTAGGGAATCAATTTCCTTCTAATTCTAAGGAATAAAGTCTCCCTTTGATTTTTTTTTTTTTCTCCATGTCATGCTGGCCTTTTTAGTGTATATGCCTTGTCCTTATTTCGGTCATTGGAATATGCATTCTTTGAACCCATTCATAAGATCAGTTAAAGAAAAGGGTATTTGACCCAATAAATCATATATATGTGAACATCCAAGCCAAGGAGAATTTTCTTCCCATGAACCAAAGAATACATTTTAATACTCCTCCATCAACAGCAAGATGTTACTACTGATTCATAGGACTTTATTATAGAACTGTACTTACTGCATTATACTATAGTACCAGGTTGTAAAGAGGTTTGAAAGAGTGTAAGTAACAGAGGAAGGAAAGGAAAAAAGAGGAGAAGGAACAGAAGCAGAGGCAAAAATTCTGTACTGAAGAATGGGAGAAAAATCAAGTGTGTGAGTGAGGAAAGGCTAGATCAGGGATAAAGGTCCAAGGACATTCAGCTTTTTTTAGAAAGAATTCAATAATTTTTTCAAATGAAAAATTTATAATCATGTAGTTTGTAAATTTAAAAATTATCTAAATAGAAAACTTTAGATACAAATATGCTAAATATTAATAATGATTAACTCAAAATCATTAAAATATGAGCTATTATTATTAATATTATTTTATTAATTAATAATATTAATGTCATTAATATTACTATTAATATTATTGCACTTTCCATACCAGACCAAACTGAAAAAGAGCAGGACCCTATGGTCCTTTCTCCTCTATTCCCCCATGCCTTCTTCCTGCCTTTGGTCAAACAATAAGCTTAATCAGAAAAGTGAGAAAATGCAGAAACAAACCATCAAAAGAAACCAAATCATAATAGTTTAGTCAGTAAGCATAGTCAAAGACCTTTAGTTCCTTTGCAAGGGCCATAGATAATATTCTGAGCCATATGCTGTGGGCTGTCTTCCTGAAACCCCCTCCAGGTGGAGAAGTTAGCTATATGATGACCAGGCTGTAGCCATGGTATGCGTTTGTGTGCTCAGTCGAGTCTGACTCTTTGCAACCCCACTGACTATAGCCCACCAGGGTCCTCTGTCCATGGAATTTTGTAGGCAAGAATACTAGACTGGGTTGCCATTTCCTACTCCAGGGAATCTTCCTGGCCAAGGATCAAACCTACATCTCTTGCATCTCCTGCATTGGCAGGCAGATTCTTTACCACATGCCACCTGGCAAGCCACACCATAAGCTGCTATAATTCCGAGAACTGGCCTCAAGGAAATGGGAACAAACCAACCCTGGAACTAAAGATTGTGTGTGTGTATGTGTGTTAGTCACTCAGTCATGTCTGACTCTTTGCGACCCCATGGACTGTAGCTGGCTGGGCTCATCTGTCCATAGAATTCTCCAGGCAAGAATACTGGACTAGGTTGCCATTCTCTTCTCCAATGGATCGTCCCAACCCAGGGATTGAACCTGGGTCTCCCACATTGCAGACAGATTCTTTACCATCTGAGCCACCAGGGAAGCCTGGAACTGAAGATTAACTAAACTTAAAATAATGAAAATGATGCTGGTCAAACTACCAATGACCAATTACAAAATAACTATCAGAGGTGACTGTGCTGTCTCTGCATGTAGCACCCTCCCTCCATCTATACACCTCTGACACTCCTCTTTTAAAGCTCTTGCTCACTGATTGTTGGAAGAGGTGGAGTCTGCCTTTGGACAGGCATCCACTCCCATCCCCCTTTGCCAGCATCCAAAATAAGGCAAACTTGCCTTTCCACCAGCCTGGCCTCTTTACTGGCTTTTTGAGTGGTGAGCAGCCGGACCCTACTTGTGGTTACAAAATGAAGCCAAACCAAAATAAGACCAAATGGAATCTGATGCACTTCTTTCTGGCTCTATTAGTGACAGCTCCCAACATCATCCCTTCTTGGGAGAAATCATTGTATTTAGTTAATGCTCAAAGCAATCACTCACAGCCATATCTGTATCATAAGTCAACAAAATTTGTTGAATACCCACTGGGTGCAACTTGTGCTGAATCAAGATTTAGAAAGTTCTTTGCAAAGTTCTTTGAAATTTCTAATCTCTAAAACAAAGCTATTTTTTCCTTTTGTTGGGAAGTGCTTAAATGCCTTTGGTTCATTTCTGGTCTTTGGAAAGTAGAACACAGTATTAGTGAATGTAGGAAAACACATTCATGCACCCTGGAAAGTTAGTGTTGAAGCTGGTCATTTTCCAAATAAACAACTGAACTGAACTTTATTAAGATGAAAGATTTATTACAGTTAACTCCAAGAATTATTTGATTCTGTCTAGGTTCATGTTTTAATTGATTTAGATACTGTGTGATATCAAATTCCTGTTTCTCAAGTTCAAAGAGAAGTGGATGATCCAGAGAGATGAATGTTAATGATAAGAAAAGGACAAATTCAATACTCCCAGACTATCCAAATAAAAACACAATGTATTTTGATCTTTCGCCTATTCATGAAGGAATTTAATCTCTAGTAACATAAAGTTTTTGGCCCAGGACTTTTGGAGAGGCGGAGTTGATCATTTACAAAAGAGGATGGTTGTGAATGATTTATACTTGTAAAAATAACTTATAGCTCATTATTTATTCTTAAATAATAAACTCATATTTATTTAAGACCAAGTCAGATGGATGATATTGGCACAAGATTTACTTGCTTATTTAAAAGTAGTTGAAAACCTTTTGGTTTTTTTTTGGCCTTTTTATGCATTTTGCAAGCTCAGGGAGCCTATTTCAGTGCCTCTAGGCAATGGCACCCCACTCCAGTACTCTTGCCTGGAAAATCCCATGGACGGAGGAACCTGGTGGGCTGCAGTCCATGGGGTCGCTAAGAGTCGGACACGACTGAGCGACTTCACTTTCACTTTTCACTTTCATGCATTGGAGAAGGAAATGGCAACCCACTCCAGTGTTCTTGCCTGGAGAATCCCAGGGAAAGGGGAGCCTGGTGGGCTGCCATCTACGGGGTCGCACAGAGTCGGACACGACTGAAGCAACTTAGCAGCAGTAGCAGCAGTCCTACTTGGGCAAAGCTCTTTCCTCTCTGAGCCTATTTCTTGCCTCTGTAAAAGGAAAATTGAAATAGCCACTTCATAAACTAATTGTAAGAATTAAATGAGATGATGTAAGCCAGTTCCATAACGCACATTTAGTTCTCAATGAAGGGCTTAGATGCTTCATTACTGACACAAGTAGCTTATTCAAAGCTGATCAATTCTCCCAGTGTCCTTGCTGAGAGTGTATCTAAAGCCACCTCCCATGTCTCCTTCATGTGCTAATTCAAAGCACACTGCTCAAATCTCTTATTGTGGATGCCATCATCCACAATTTCACTCATCACTCTTTTCTTTAATCTCTACCAGATTTTTATCCCTTTTAAAACAACCCCTTCATTATAAAGATATTTGAGAAAGAGTGTATACTATTAGTTATTAATCTTTTTTTTTATAGATTATGCTTTTGGTGTTGTACCTAAGAAATATGTGCCTGGCCCAAAGTTACAAATGCTTTCTTTTAGAAATTTTATAGTTCTAGATTTTACATTTAGGCCTATAATTCACTTTGAGTTAATTTTTGAATATGGTAAAGTATAGATCAACATTAATTTTTATATGTGTGCTAGCCATTTGTTCTAGCACTAGATAGTGCTATTTAAAAGACTATTGCTTTTCTTCTGAATTATCCTTGTACTTTTCAAAAATCAGTTATCCATAAATGTATATGCCTATTTCTAGATTATCTGTTCTATTCCATTATTCTATTTGTCTATCTTGACAACAGTATCATAGTTTCTTGATTATTGTAACTTTACCCTAGGTCTTGAAGTCAGGTAGTAAAAATTCTTTAACTTTATTCCTTTTTTTTCAAAGTTGTTTTGGCTATTTTAGGTCCTTTTTATTTCCATTTGAATTTTAGAATCAACCTATCAATTTCCATAAATAAAATTCTGCTCAGATTTTGACTGAGAATGCTCTGAATATTCAGATCAATTTTGGAAAGAATTGCTATCCTAACACCAAGTGTGCCATCCATAAACATGGTATATCTCTCCATTTATTTAAATCATCTTCAGTTTCTCTCAGTAATGTTTGCTAGGTTGAAGAATTCAGATCTTGCATGTCTTTTGTCATAATTATCCCTAAGTATTTTAACCTTTTTGATGCTATTGTAAATTAAATTTTTAAAATTTTCATTTTCAGATTGCTTTCACTGTAAAGAAATAAAACAGATTCTTACACATTGATCTTTTGTCCTATCACATTGCTAAATGCAACTGTTTAGTTCAGATAACTTTTTTTTTGTTTTTTTGAATTCTATAAGATTTTCTGTACAGATGTGGTCTGTGAAAGTTATATTTCTTTCTTTCCATTCTGGAACTAATGCATTTGCTAAACGCTCTGTACTAGAATATTGAGTAGAAATGTTTAGACTAGACATACTTGCCTTGCTCCTTGCATTTAAAGTAGCTTTTGCAAAGTCAGTATATATAGTTGGATCTTACTTTTCCCAATATGATAAGCTCTAGATTTTAATGAGGATGTCTAGACCACTTCCAGTAAATGCTATCATTGATATATTTGGATTTAAAGCAAAAATCTTTCTATTTGCTTTATGTTGTGCTATATGTATTTGTTTTCTTTCCACTTTCTTTTGGATTCAGTATTTTTATGATTTCATTTGATCTCCTGTATTAGTTTTATTTTTTATTTTGTATATTTTTGGCTGATTGGTATCTTTAGGGGGCAAAGCAAAAAATCTACTTTCAACGGCATTACTCTCTACATGGCATCACCTCTATAAATTAAAATCTTGTGACTGTAAAAGAGATAGCCCCTTTGTTTACTTAGCTATAATTCTTTGTTGTCATATTTTAATGGTTGAATTACGGTTTATAGTACATCTTTATCTTACTATAGTCTACCTTCAAGTGACATACAATATTACATATAGTACAATCACTTTACAAGAATATACTAACATTTATCCCCTCATAGCCTTTGTACTATTATTTTCATACATTTTTATTTTATATATGTTATAAACCACAAAATATGTTGTTATTTTTATCTTTCTTTAAATAGTCAATTATATTTTAAAGATATTTAAGTAATTTAAAAAATCTCATATATACCCACATAATTACCAACATATATACATAATTCTGAGTATAGTCTTGTTAGAAATACCATCTCTAGTATTTTTTTCCTAGTTTTTAAAGGATTTCCTACAAAATTTCTCATAATACAGGTTTACTGGCAAAAATTCTTGTGTTCTAAAAATGTTTTGCCCTCATTTTGAATATATATTTTCATTGAATATAAATTCTAGATTAGCAGTTTTTTCCTTTTAGCACTTTAACAGTGTTACTCTTTAACAGTGTTACTCTACTGTGTTTCGTCTTTTGTTTTTCCAATGAGAAATTTGCTGTCATCTTTTTGTCCCTGGATATTTTTAATATTTATTCTACATTGCTAATTTAAGCAGTTAATGCTGATATGTCTAGGTGGTTTTCTTCATGTTTCCTGTGCTTGGGGTTCATTGAACTTCTTGGATTTGTGAATTCATATTTTTTAAAAAGTCAAATTTGGAATATTTTTAGACTTATTTACTCAACTGTTTTTTCTGTCATCCATCCTTTAGAATACTCCAATTACATATACACAGACTAAGTGAACTTGTTCCATAGCTCACCTGATGCTCTGTTAATTTTTTTAGTGTCTTTTTCTTTGTGTTTTACTTTGGATAGTTTTAAGTTCACCAGTCTTTTTTTTTTCTGTATCCAATCTGATATTAAATCTAACCTGTATATTTTTCATTCATCTCAAATATTGCAGCTTTATTTCTACATATTTGAATTGGATTTTCCTAACATTCTTCGTCTATATTTATTTTTTTCAAACTTTGCCTAGTTCTTAAATATATGGAATACAGTTTTAATAATTATTTTAATATCGTTGATACCTTGTCTACAAATTCTGTTATTTCTGGGTCTGTTTCGATTAACTGTTTTTTTCTCCTCAATATATGTTATATTTTCCTGGCTCTTCACATGCTTGGTAATTTTTTATGGTATGTGAGACCTTGCAAATTGTACCTTATTGGGTCCTAGAAGTTTTTATGTTCTTGTGAACATTCTCGAGCTTATTCTGGGATTCAGTCAAGTTACTCACAAACAGCTTGGTCCTTTTAGGTCTTGTTTTTAAGCTTTGCTAAATCAAGTCTAATCCATCTAAGGTTAATTTTGTTACTCCACTGAGATAGAACCCCTCTGAGTCGTCTCCACAATGCTCCATGAGTTATTAGGGTTTTTCTTTGTCTGTTGTTTTACTCTGCTTAGCAGAAACAGAAATTTCTCCCCATCTATGAACTCGTTGGATTTTTCTTTCTGATTCTTTCAATTGAGTACTTCTCTGATTTCAGATAGTTTTCTTGTACACATGGATAATCACTACTGAGCTGAAAAGTCAAAGGAACTATCGAAAGTAATCAGGAGCTCTTTCTCTATGAAGTTCCCTCCTCACTAGTATTTTCTTTGTGTGAACTCCAGACTACTTGGCCTCACTAGATCCCTGCCTAATATCTTCTCAACTCAGAGACTTGGATTCTTTTCCATGCACCACAACAAGAAATTCTCCAGGCAGTAAGCAGGGGCTATCAAAGAAATCATCTTTGTTTCCAAGCTCTTAGATTAGTGTCTTTTTTTGCCTAAAAGTCCTGAAAACAATTTTTACATACGTTTTTAAATACATTTTTTATGCTTCAGGTTGATGGGTAAATTTTATCCTTGTATTGCATCACTAGCTATGGCCTTGGGTTTCCTGCTTTGGGATAAGTTGGTACTTTCAAGGATATGAGGGGGGGAAAAAAAAAAACTTCCACATTTTTCACTTCCTTCCTCAACTCTTAAAGTCTTCATGTAAATTTATGTTTATCTAATAAATTAATAAAAAATTTAGCTTTATGATATTTACTATGTGGATTAATATATTTATATCACTTCATTTATATATGTCAGAGAATCTTGTATGATATGTACATGTGAGGTGTTTTGCAGGAGGCAAAAGATTCACTGCGGTGCCTCCATTCATTTATCCTCTTTAAATGGTGGATAAATTACAGCTTACAATCTAGTTATGCAGATTGATGCACTATCATATCTAATTTTAACTAAATGTTACCTTTGAAAATGGATAATTAATTCAACAAAGTTTTGCAAAGGCACCACAGAGGAGATAATACTAAAAGTCAAAGCATAAGAAAATATTTTAAAAAGAAGGAAGTTATTAAACTTCTTCTGTTTCTACTTGAGTGTTACATATACATAACAACCAAAAATTTGAGTTGCCAAATGCAAACGTTCCCAGAGGAGATGGACAGAGGCGAGGCTCTGCCTTCTTGTTCTAGATTTTATACTGTGAACAAGTTTCCTTTCAGTGGATTATCTACTGCCATGTTTTTCTTATTTTTGTGCATTTGTTGGTGATTTTACTATGCTGAACTGCTATCAGCTAGTCCTAAGTGCAAGAAGGCTGTGATGTGACTTCCAGAGAAAACATGTGTGAGATAAGCTTTGTTAAGGCATAAATTGCAGTGCTGTTTAAACAGTGTTTACTGTGCTCAGTCATGTCTGACTAGTTGTGGCCCCATGGACTGCAGCTCGAGAGGCTCCTGGGTTCATGGAATTTTCTAGGCAAGAATATTGTAGTAGGGTGCCATTTACTCCTACAGGGAACTTGCTAACTCAGGGATTGAACCCACGTCTCTTGCATCTTCTGCATTTGCAAGCAGATTCTTTCCTACTAGGGCCACCTGGGAAGCCCTGTTTAAACAGAAACACACATATAATAGGCTGATAAAAATATTGTGACTAAAGGCTCATAGGAATCTAACTGTGTATTTCCCCTAGGAGCTAGAGTTTAATATTTGCTAGTTTAGTGTTTGGTGACTTAATAGAATATAATTACTGCAAATAATGTGAACTGACCTCATATAAAAGGAAAATCTCACAAATGTAACAAGATTTTATGAAAACTTTAAATATTATCAAGAAGTTTATTGAAAATTAGATTGAGTGCACTAAAGTTACCAAATGATCTGCTTACAAGAATATAAGCTCTCAAGAACAATTGACTCACTATTTGGCAATCTTCATAGTAATAACTGATTTAGAAAAAAATCATCAATGGATGCTAATACTATGGATGACTATTTCCTGAGGAACAGAATTTTGACTTAGTTTCTAAGTCTCTCTCCACACAATGTTATTAAACACAAAAGGAAAAGTAAAGAGTAAGTTTACAGTAGTGAGACATGGCAGACACCACCTTAATCAAGTGACCAAAGCTAATATCATTAAATGGAACAAAATAACATCATGCTCCTCTTGATAGCATGCATTGAAAAGGACAAAGAATCACTTTAATGATATTTCTCCTAAAAATGTATATCCTGATCCTAATCAGGAAGAAACAAATCCAAATTGCTTGAATTTTTCAAAAATATCAAGGTCACGAGGAAGAAAGTAAGACTAAGGAACTGGCCCAGAGTAGAAGAGACAGAGAGACACGTGAAGTCACTGCAGTGTATGACTCTGAATGAGATGCTGGGTAGAATTATTATTTTATTTTATTTTTTGCTAAAAAAAGGACATTATTGCCATGAAAGTGAAAGTGAAAATCACTCAGCCATGACTCTTTGTGAGCCCATGAACTGTAGCCCACCAGACTCCTCTGTCCATGGAATTCTCCAGGCCAGAATATTGGAGTGGGTAGCCTTTCCCTCCTCCAGGTGATCTTCCCAACCCACGGATGGAATCCAGGTTTCCCACACTGCAGGTGGATTCTTTACTGTCTGAGCCACCAGGGAACCCAACAAAGGCAAGCTCCTCTGGGATAATTGGTGAAATTTGAATAAGGCTTGCAGGTTAGGTAATTCTGTTCTATCAGTATTAAGTTCCTGGTTTTGAGCATTGCACTATGACTTTGGAAGAGAATGTTCTAGTTCATAGGGAATATGCACTGAAGAATTTAGATGTATTTAGTTTTAGTTTAGTGGCTAACACTGCAAATCCATGGACTGTAGCCCACCAGTCTCTTCTGTCCATGGGATTTCCAGGCAAGGTTACTGAAGTGATTCCCTTCTCCAGGGGAACTTTGGGAGCCTCATATCTGCAATTTACTCTTGGACAGTTCATAAAAAAACAATGTAAGGGTATTTAGAAAGACTGATAAAGCAAACATGTAAAATGATAATAACTGGGAGAAATCTATATGAAGATTATATAAGAGTTCTTTGTATTGTTCTCACAACTATTTCACAATAAAAATTTTTAAAAAGTAAATAAATGGACCTTAGCATGTCACTTAACCGATAGTTTAGGGGAAAATTTTGTATTTACTCTGGTCCTATGAGGAAAAGTGGCATTTTAAACAATAAATGGTTAAAGATGCTTTTTAAATTAAAACTTTTGTCACAGAAAGAGACTTTGGGAATAGATATTTGAAAATATTTCTTAGTATCATGACTCTTTAAAAACTTTACGAGTATCCCCATAAAAAACACTATATTTGCACACTTGAATGAAAATGTGGTAATAAAATTTTCTAACCTGTTGAAAAGTCTTCCAAATAGGGTGTTTTAATAGAATTCTGCTCTACATAATATTTTTGGATAACAAATGACTTCAAAACTAAGTAGCTTAAAATAATTTATGAGTATTTCCAACAGTTCTTCATGTAGACAGCCTCAACTGGTTGGTTATCACTTGGAGGTTTCACATACAACTGAAAGTCCATGCTGAGCAGGACTGAAGTCACCTGAAGATTTCTTATTCACATGTCTGGTATCTGGGCTAGGTTGGCTAGAACATTTGGGGGCCGGCCAAGCATCTCTTTCCTTCTCTGTCCATGCAGATTGTTTGGGCTTCCTCACAGCCTGGAGTCTCTGGGTAGTCAGACTTAACATATGGTGGCTGGTTGTCCCCAGAGCCAGTGTTCTAAGAGGTGCAGATAAAATCCAAGAGGCTTATGATGGCCAAGTCTCAGAAGCCAAGTAGCTTCACTTTTACTGTATTCTGCTGGCTAAAGCAGTCACAAACCAGCCAAGATTCAAGGGAATGAAAGCATAGACTCCTTATGACAACAGGCAATGACTTGCATCTACAAGGAGGGAAGGAATTGATGGTGCCCATATCTTGGAGAGAAGCTACCAAACTTTTGAGTCTAATTTGTTAAAATACAGAAACTGTGACCAGTTCTGATTACTTCAAAAGGAAAACATATTTATACAAGGGGAAATGGACGTTTTCCAGTTAAGCTTTAAGAAAAGACTATGATCAGTTGGTGGATGACATTTAAAAATGAATATCATTATTCAGTCAGTACAGCTAACCATATACTACTTCCTTTTGAGTCCACCTTTGTGGCCTAACATCTTCATCTAGAACCAGAGTTTTTAACATTATGAAAGTGAAAGCCACTCAGTTCTGTCTGATTCTTCTATACAGTCCATGGAATTCTCCAGGCCAGAATACTGGAGTGGGTAGCCTTTCCCTTCTCTAGGGGATCTTCAAAACCCAGGTGTCAAACCCGGGTCTCCCACATTGCAGGCGGATTCCTTACCACCTGAGCCACCAGAGAAGCCCAAGAATACTGGAATGGGTAGCCTATCCATTTTCCATGGGATCTTTCCAACCCAGGAATTGAACCAGGATCTCCTGCGTAGCAGGCAGATTCCTTACCAGGTGAGCTACCAGGGAAGTCCTTGAAATGTTGTATCATAAGTCAAAATTTTAAAAAGGAATGTACTCGATCACTTTCTTCTCACTAAATACTGCTATTAACAATAGTTTTATTGGAAGAAAAACTTTTAATTGGCTTGTAATATTTAGCTATAACTATTTAGCAGTAGCTTTTAAAATTAAAAACATGCAGACTACTTGATCTAACAATTCTACGTCTAGGTATGACTATAGAGAAACACACATATGCATCAGAGGCTTTGTACAGGATGTCCATTGAGGCTTCATTTGTAGCAGGAAAAAAAGTAAAAACCATCTAAATGTATAGGGGAAAAGTATAGTAAGGCATGGTCAATAGATACAGTGGAATAGTTCACAGTAGTTTCAAAGAAGGAGGTAAATTTACATGTACTGATATGGAAACATCATTAAAGTTATTCAAATTAAAAATCAAATTGTGGCACAATGAGTATGATACAATGCCATATATGCAAAAGAATATCATACAATTAAGTCACGTATTTTTACAGCTATAATTGTTGTTTGTTGTTTAGTCCAAATCTTTGCGACCCCATGGAATGTAGCCCTCCAGGCTCCTCTGTCCATGGGATTTGCAAGGCAAGAATACTGGAATGGGTTGCCATTTCTTTCTCCAATTTATAGTTGTATATAACTATAACTATTTGTATTTGTCTATAAATATTTGCATTGTTACATAAGTAAAGTCCCTCAGTTGTGTCCGACTCTTTGCAACCCTATGGACTGTAGCCTACCAGGCTCCTCTGACCATGGGATTTTCCAGGCAAGAGTACTGGAGTGGGTTGCCGTTTTCTTCTCCAGGTATTATATAAGCATAGAAAAATATCTAGAAGGATATATACCACACTTAATTCATAGGAGAGTGGGTCAAACAGGACTATGGAATTTTCTGTACTTTACAAATATTTTGTAAGAATGCATCAATATAAAGAATGCATAATTTGATATATATAAGATACTTGTAAAAAGACTGTGAGCCACTTATCTGGATTTTTGAAGAAAGGGTGCATTGAAATTGACACATTCACAATTAGTCATGTAATTGTGGTCAGAAGGAGGAAACAGAGAAGTGAGCTTTTTATTGTTTTTTCTCAGACTACATTTCACCCATTACCTTCAGTGTAGTAAGGAGAACTTCTTTTTTATTTTTTTGGTTAACAAATGGTGGGGAGAGATTTTCTGAAAACATTTACTGTAGTCAGTAGCACAAATAGAAAATCTAAGAACTCATGCATTTTGTTCCTTTCAAAACTCACCATCAATAAGTGTTTATACAATTTTTTAAAAATTATCAATTAATCTCAATCATGGAAGAGAGTTTCCTTTTTGCTACTGTAATTTCTTTGAGAAAAAAAAGTAGTATGGTAGATTATTAAATTCATATCGTATATAACTCCTAAGTGAGAATCACTTTTCAAAAGTACTGCATGTAATTGTGTCTTGATATATAACTTCACTACATGCCTTGAAGTCATTGGCAGTTCTCCAAAGAGACCAAACAGAACTTCAAATGTTATTTCAGAACACTGAGGGAAAGCGGAGAAGTGAGATTGATTTCGTTTTAAATGACTGGAGCCAGATTCTGCACAGGCTAGTCTTCCCATGCTTTTCCTTGCCAATTAGGGAGCATCACCTGGGTGGAAGGGTGGGCTCCCTCTAACAAAGGGTGGGAGCAGGGGTGCTTCTCCAACAGCTGCTTGTGTGTCAGCCCAAGTTACAGACAGGAACAGCTGTGCTGAGTGAGAAAGCCCTGCTCAGATCTAACAGGAAGGCAAGTGACCCCTGAGATTGCAGAAAAGCAATTTGATCCCCCTCTGGAAAGTGATGGTCTTTGCAGTTTTTACAAGTCTGAAGAAAGACCCCATTCTCAAAATCTGCCTTTCAGGGGTGCTGTATGGCTCTGACACAAACTAGATGAAAATCCTGAGTCACGGAAGGAATCCCTTCCACATGGCAGGTGCTTACGGGTTTGTGGCTGTGGGGTTTGGCTTTTGGTGCCTGGTAGATGAGAGGGAAGAGGAAAAACGTGCTTGCTCTGCCCAGTTTCCATACAAAACCAGAAATACAGAACCAGAGAGCTGGGAGCTGGGTGAGTGGTCATCCATCAGCCTGATGGTATTTCCACAAGAAAATCTTTTCCAAACCACAGGGTGACCCTATGTAATGAGCAGAAAGCAGTGAGGAGCTGGGAGGGAGGAGGAGGCAGGTTTCAAGCCCCCAGCAGTCCAGGCCATGGAGAAAAAGGATTCCTAATGAAAATGCTTTCATCCTAACAAGTTTCCCTGGTGATTCAGGGCCTCTGCTCCAAGTGAGGAGGCAGGCATGTGACTAACAGCCCATGATGAAACAGTATCCCTACTAATACAGAAGCCACGTTCATGGAAACACTGGATAGGTTTACCTCATCCAGACATAAAGGAACCACCATGATACAGCCACCGGGCAGGCACTCCCTGTTAACTGTCCCTTTAGATTTTCTTTAGGCAGATACAAACACATGTGAATGTAGACCATTGTCTCTCTTTTTATTTACTCAATGGTAGGAATTTATGGGCTTGTAGGTTGTGCTAGTGGTAAAGAACCCACCTGCCAATGCAAGTGACAGAGATGCAGGTTTGATCCCTGGGTGGGAAAGATCCTCTGGAGGAGAGAACACAGCAATCCACTCCAGTGTTCTTGTCTAGAGAATCCAATGGACAGAGGAGCCTGGTGGGTTGCATTCCATGGGATCACAAAGAGTCGGACACAACTGAAGTGACTTAGCACACACAGGAAATTATAGACAACTTCATTTATTTTTCTTGTTAATTTCATAACTTTCTATTGTTTGAATGTGTAAATCAGTTCAGTCGCTCACTCGTGTCTGACTCTTTGTGACCCCATGAACCACAGCACACCAGGTCTCCCTGTCCATCACCAACTCCCGGAGTCCACCCAAACCCATGTCCATTGAGTTGGGGATGCCATCCAACATCTCATCCTCCATCGTCTCCTTCTCCTCCAGCCCTCAATCTTTCCTAGCATCAGGGTCTTTTCAAATGAGTCAGCTCTTCGCATCAAGTGGCCAAAGTGTTGGAGTTTCAGCTTCAACATCAGTCCTTCTAATGAACACCCAGGACTGATCTCCTTTAGAATGAACTGGTTGGATCTCCTTGCAATCCAAGGGACTCTCAAGAGTTTTCTCCAACACCACAGTTCAAAAGCATCAATTCTTCAGCACTCAGCTTTCTTTATAGTCCAACTCCCACATTCATACATGACTACTGGAAAAACTATAGCCTGGCGTGCTGCGATTCATGGGGTCACAAAGAGTCGGACACGACTGAGTGACTGGTCTGAACTGAATTGAACTGAACTGACTAGATGGACGTTTGTTGGCAAAGTAATGTCTCTGCTTTTAAATATACTGTTTAGATTGGTCATAGCTTTTCTTCCAAGGAGCAAGTGTCTTTTAATTTCATGGCTGGAGTCACCATCTGCAGTGATTTTGGAGCCCAAGAAAAGAAAGTCTATTCCTGTTTCTAATGTTTCCCCATCTATTTGCCATCAAATGATGGGATTAGATGGAATGACCTTAGTTTTTTGAATGGTGAGTTTTAAGTCAGCTTTTTCACTCTCCTCTTTCACTTTCATCAAGAGGCTCCTTATTTCTTGTTCATTTTCTGCCATAGGGGTGGTGTCATCTGCATATCTGAGGTTATTGATATTTCTTCCAGCAATCTTGATTCCAGCTTGTGCTTCATCCAGCCTGGCATTTTGCATGATGTACTCCGCATATAAGTTAAATAAGCAAGGTGATATACAGCCTTGACGTACTCCTTTTCCTGTTTGGAACCAGTCTGTTGTTCCATGTCCAGTTCTAACTGTTGCTTCTTGACCTGCAGACAGATTTCTCAGGAGGCAGGTAGGGTGGTTTTGTGTTCCTATCTTTTTAAGATTTTTCCATAGTTTGTTGTGAGATATGCAGTCAAAGGCTTTGGTGTAATCATTAAAGCAGAAGTAGATGTTTTTCTAGAATTCTCTTGTTTTTTCTATGATCCATAAGATGTTGGCAATTTGATCTCTGGTTCCTCTGCCTTTTCTAAATCCAGCCTGAAGTTCATAGTTCACGTATTGCTGAAGCCCGGCTTGGAGAATTTTGAGCATTACTTTCTAGTGTGTGATATGAGTGCAACTGTGTGGTAGTTTGAACATTCTTTGGCATTGTCCTTTTTTGGGATTGGAATGAAAACTGACCTTTTCCAGTCCTGTGGCCACTGTTGAGTTTTCCAAATTTGCTGCCATATTGAGTGCAGCACTTTAAGAGCATCATCTTTTAGGATTTAAAATAGCTCAACTGAAATTTCATCACTCCACTAGCTTTGTTCATAGTGATACTTCCTAAGACCCACTCGACTTCACATTCCAGAATGTCTGGCTCTAGGTGAGTGATTTTGCCACCTCTTCTTAATATCTCTTGCTTTTGTTGGTTCCATGCTATTTCTGTCCTTTATTGAGCCCATCTTTGCATGAAATGTTCCCTGGGTATCTCTAATTTTCTTGAAGAGATCTCTAGTCTTTCCCATTCTATTGTTTCCCTCTATTTCTTTGCATTGACCGCTGAGGAAGGCTTTCTTATCTCTCCTTGCTATTCTTTGGAACTCTGCATTCAAATGGGTATATCTTTCCTTTTCTCCTTTGCTTTTCACTTCTCTTCTTTTCACAGCATTTGTAAGGCCTCCTCAGACAGCCATTTTGCTTTTTTGCATTTCTTTTTCTTGGGGATGGTCTTGATCCCTGTCTCCTATACAATGTCACAAACCTCTGTCCATAGTTCATCAGGCACTCTGTCTATCAGATCTAGTCCCTTAAATCTATTTGTCACTTCCACTGTATAGTCATAAGAGATTTGATTTCAATCACATCTGAATGGTCAAGTGGTTTTCCCCACTTTCTTCAATTTAACTCTGAATTTGGCAATAAGGAGCTCATGATCTGAGCCACAGTCAGCTCCCGGTCTTGTTTTTGCTCACTGTATAGAGCTTCTCCATCTTTGGCTACAAAGAATATAATCAATCTGATTTCAGTGTTGACCATCTGGTGATGTCCATGTGTAGAGTCTTCTCTTTGTGTTATTGGAAGAGGATGTTTGCTATGACCAGTGCGTTCTCTTGGCAAAACTCTATTAACCTTTGCCCTGCTTCATTCTGTACTCCAAGGCCAAATTTGCCTGTTACTCCAGGTGTTTCTTGACTTCCTACTTTGGCATTCCAGTCTGCTATAATGAAAAGGACATCTTTTGGGGGTGTTAGTTCTAAAAGGTCTTGTAGGTCTGCATAGAACCATTCAACTTCACCTTCTTCAGCGTTACTGGTTGGGGCATAGACTTGGATTACTGTGATTTTGAATGGTTTCCCTTGGAAATGAACAGAGATCATTCTGTTGTTTTTGAGATAGCATACAAGTACTGCATTTTGGACTCTTATGTTGACTATGATGGCTACTCCATTTCTTCTAAGAGATTCCTGTCCACAGTAGTGGATATAATGGTCATCTGAGTTAAGCATTAGTTTAAATAGCAGGCTTTTGATGGACATTAAATTGTTCCTAGTCTTTTGTGATTATCAACAATGCAGCCAAGAATAACACTGTACATATGTCAATTCAATTCACTCTTACACAAGTTTTATATATGATAGATTTCCAAAAGTGGAGTTACAAGGCCAAAAGGTGGATTCTGGAGATGTGGCTAAATTATTCTAGATGCCCATAAGCTATCTAAGAGAACTTCTCATATTCTCACCAACAGTGTATTTTCACACTTTGTGGTTTTGCTTTTTTGTAGGTGAAAACTAGTATCACATTGTAGTTTTAATTTTATTTTTATTGTTAGAACTGAGGTTGAATATCTTTTTATATGTTTAAGGGCTATTTGTACTTCCTTTTCTATAAATGGTCCAATGCATAAAATCCTATCCATATCCTTTGCCCATATTTCTTTTGAGTTGTTTTTTCCTTATAAATGTTGGCTATTGAGTTCACCCAGTGATTTAGTGTTAATTTTTGGTTATTGTATTTTTCATTTTTAGAATTTTCCCATTTATTTCTTCACTGCAGGTTCCATTTTATGTGACTTTCTATTTTTCATTCGTTTCAAGCATTCATAATTACTTTAAAACTGAAACGTATACGTGATAGCTGTTTTAGAATTCTCACAAGATAATTCCAATATCTGTCATCTCAATGCTGATGTCTACTGAGTGCCATTTTTTTCTCTTAAGCTGAGATTTTCATGGTTCTCAGTGTGAAAAGATTTGAATTGGGTCCTAGATATTTGGGGGCTTCCGTGATGGCTCAGTGGATAACGAATCTGCCTGCAATGCAGAAGACACAGGAAACGCGGGTTTGATCCCTCAGTCAGGAAGATGCCCTAGAGGAGGAAATGGCAACCCCCACCCAGTATTCTCGCCTGAAAAGTCCCATGGACAGAGGAGCCTGTTAGGTTACAGTCCATGGGGGTTGAAAAGAGTTGGATATGAATGAGCATGTTCATTGGCTAAACATTTTGAGTATTATGCTATGTGACTCCGGTTCCTACTTGAATCTTAACAGGCAGTCAACTTGTTTAGGTTCCTAGTGTATATCCTGGTCCATTTTGTGAGTTGTAGTTCAAATATCAATTTCATGTTCAAAGACTTGGCAGTGCTATTCTGGGCTGCCCACTGTATCCTCCCCTGAGATCAAACTGAACCCAAGTTGTGTTTCAGACCAGTGTTCAGTTTTTCTGACCTTTTAAACCTTTGTTGTGTTGCTTCTTATTTGTTTTCTGTTCAGGTCACTGAGGGTTCTGCCCAAGATTCTAGATTCAGAAAATCACTTTCCCTAGTTCTCTATTTTCCATAATCTTCCAGGGTGTTCTAGTTAGGAGTGGGGTTGGGAGTGCCTACTAATTGTATTAATAGAAGCAGGGATGGTTACGTGGGCTTCACCCGTGGCTTCTACCTGTAGCACCTATTGAGGAGGGGCAATGGCAAGTCTTTGGGGGAACTGTTTGCCTACAGAAGGGCAAATATGGCCAAATATATTTTTGCCCTGCTGAAGATCCTGGTTCTACATCTAAAACAGGATGGACTAACCTGGGTGAGTTGAAGGCTTTCAAGCCTTTATAAACCAAAATACCATCATAAACCACAATTATCTAGATAGTAATTCTTGGATTAGTCCCCACATTTATCTCCTGTGAACAATTATTAATGCTCAGAAGCAGCTGGTTAAGTCCCTAAGAAGGAAATACTTAAATAAGCACCTCATAATATGCAAGGTCCTCTCCCACTACATCTTAAAATTTCACATTATTATGCCTCTTCTAATATCCTGCTTCTAAATTACCCTCCTTCAATCCTGCCAGTCAAGAAAAGGGACCTGTTGCCGAGCCAGCTGAGTCTCAGACCTTTACCTCCCTGCTAGTGCTTGACGTCTACCCCTGCAGGACTTAATCATGTTCTCAGTCAAGGCCTTCACTTGGAACCCTTTCTTTTTTCCCTCTGTCTAGGATCTTTTGTCTCATACTCACATCTCTTCCCTTTTAACAAACAAACGACACCATGTAAACAATAGGCAACAGGAACAGCAAACAAAACTATCCTTCTCCTTACTGCTTTCCTCTGGTTATCACCAGCTTTTCTTTTCTTTCCAGTCCAGTTTTTTTGTTTGTTTGTTTGTTTGTTTTTCAAAAATTTAACTCATGTATTAAAATTTTTATTTTAATTTTTCCCATTTTATTGAGCTGCAGTTAACATACACCATTGCATAGTTCGAGCTGTACATATAATGATTTCAATTATATACATTGTGAAATAATGATCTCGATAAATTTTAGTTAGCCTTAGCACCTGTTATCTCATATAGATAAAAAAAAAAACAAGCAAAAATTGCATTTTCCTTGTGATGAGAACTCAAGGTTTACTCTCTTAACTACTTTTCTATATATCACACAGCAGTTTTAACCAAAGTCATCATGTTGTATGTAAATTACATCTCTAGTACTTATTTGATTTTTAACTGGAAGTTTGTACCTTTCAACCACTTACTTTCCTCCAATTTCTCTCCTTCTCCCATACCCTGATCCCTTGCCTCTGGTAGCCACAAATTGAATCTCCAATCCTTTTCTAGTATGAGGTTTTGTTGGCCTTTTTTTTTTTTTTTTAGATTCCATGTATAAGTGAGATCACACAGTATTTTTTTTTTTCTATCAAACTTAATTTCACTTAGCATAATGCCCACAAGGTCCTTTATTGTTACAAATGGTAAGATTTTTTTTTTAATGTCCATCCAAGTTTCTTAAGAAAATAATCTGAGTCCTCATATCCCATTTCCCAGCTTTGATAAACTCCCTCAAATCATTAAAAATTCCTTGTCAAGATCCTCAGCAAGCTGAACATAGTCACATCCAGAGAGAACATTCTAGTCCCATGAGACTTCTTGCTCTTTCTCAAAACTCTCAACCTTTTGCCTTGTGACACTCCTTTATTTTTCCTCCTATCTTTGTAATGGTCCTTGATCTCCATCAATTTTTCAGCAAACCATCCCTTTAAACACAAATGATGGTAGAATAATGGCAATATTTTTGTAATAATAACCAACTCCAATCTTTATTGAGCTCTTGTACTAGGTTCTAGCCCAGGTATTCAGAATGTATTATCACATCAAATATCACATATTCTCACATAAAAATCCATATAAAACCGCATTGTGGAAATGTGGACCCTGAGAGATGTTAAGTTATTTGCCCAGGTTCGTGCAGCTATTTCATGGAAAAAGATTTGGGTATTGATTTCTCAAGGTGTGCCTTTTTGGCCACTTTCTCTATTCACTTTCTATCTTCTCCTTAAATTATTTTGTCCATTTTCATGTTCTTTAATGAGTGATATCTATGAAAAGTTTTTCTCATACTAAGCTTCCAACTCCTATACCAAGGTTCCTCCTACACTTTGCTTAGAAACTTCTAACTCACAGTGTATCTATCTGAATCATCGTATTCCTCCTTCCATAGTATTCCTCCTTGTGCATTTTAGGTCTTTGGAAGTGGGATAGTCAGGTGCTACCTGACTATGCCAGAGACACAGAGAGCATTTTTGATTCCTCCTCTTTTCTTTATCCTTCATTTATCATGAAGTCTACTAAATTTGCTTCCTGTTGCTAGAATCCAGCTTTTCTTCTTTACCCCAATGAGTATTCTCAGATTCTGTCTGTTGTCTTTTAATTTTGGCAATGGATTCCTACCAGGTCTCTTCCCTCCCATTTTATCTCTTTTAAGTCAATAAGCTGTACTCCAAGAGTCTTTCCCCCAACACTGAACTATAAAAATGACAATTCTGGCATCTGCTAATGTATAACAACCACATGAAATCTTAGAGGTCTAAAACAAAACTTATTATTGCTTAAATTCTGTAAGTTGATGAGAGCAATTCTCATCTGGGGTCTCTCATGAAGTTGATTCTAATGGTGGCTGGGAATCTAACAGAGTCTTCTAAAGGCTTGACCTGGCTGGACAGTCATAATGGCAGTCCACGTGTTGCTTTTTGGCAGGAATCTCAGCTGGGCTGATGACCATATCAACCTACATATGCCACCTCCTCGTGGATTGGGCTTCTGACAGCATGAGATGTTGAGAAGACATGTCGAGTCCTAAGAGAGAGTACCAAGAGACTAGGCAGAAGCTGTCAGACTTCTTAAGACTTACCCTTGGAATTTTGCCTCCGTTACCTTTCTTAGTCAAAAGTTGCTTAGACTAGCCCAAGATTCAAGAGGAGGGGAATTAGACCCTCCCTTTGAATATGGGGTCTCACTGGCAGCTCAGCTGGTAAAGAATCTGCCTGCAATGCAGGAGACCTTGGCTCAATTCCTGGGTCGGGAAGATCCATTGGAGAAGAGATAAGCTACCCACTCCAGTATTCTTGGGTTTCCATGGGGGCTCAGTTGGTAAAGAATCTGCCTGCAAGTAGGAGACCTGGGTTCTATCCCTGGGTTGGGAAAATCCCATGGAGAAGGGAATGGATACCCACTTCAGTATTCTGACCTGGAGAACTCCATGAACTGTATAGTCCATGGGGTCACAAAGAGTCGGATACAACTCAGTGACTTTCACTTTCACTTTGAAAATGGGCAGTTGGACACAGAGAGATAATTCACTGAGGTGGTTATTATGGAGAATATTTTGCTCAATGACCATATCATTTTCATGTGTTGAACTCTTTCATTATTTCCAGTGAGTAGGAGATGAAGTTCAAGCTTTCTTAAATACCATTCATAGACTTTTCAGGGTTTACAAACATCCATTTCTCCAACATTTTTTCCTTGCACTCTCAGCCTCCCACAATTATTTGCAAATCTCTTCACCCTACTTGTTCCATAGACCTTAATGGCTATTCTGTCCTATGCGCCATCTTAAAATCCTTACCTATCCTTACCATTTAGCCTAGACTGACCTATGTTTCCCAGAATTCCTTTTGCTTTATGTTTCAGGTTAGGGTTGGCCACAGAGAGTCTCTTGTAGCATATTTGGAGGGAGGAAGTGAAAGAGCTGCCATGATGTAGCTCACAGGTTGGTGCTTCTCTGCTAGCTTGTCTTGTTGCTTTAGGGGCAGCAGTCAGGCCTGAAATCATTCCTCTTTTTCTGTATCCTCCTTCATCCTCTCTACCTCCTGGGATGGTTTTGTGATGGAAGGCACCACCTCGTCCCACAGGACAGCAACACCATTAAAGTCAGACGCAACAAGCATTGCCATGGACTTGTCTGTCCCTTTGGGTTCCAGCTTATCTGCTGTCTTCCCTGAGACAGTACCCCTTTATAGAGACTGCCTGCCCAGCTCCCACAATCTTGTAAGGTAAAAATTCTGTAAAAAAAAAAAAACCTATACGCATACATTCATACATGTATATATATACATATACATGTATATATATACGTATATATGTGTATATATATATGCACACACATATACATTAACATACGTATGTACGCCAAAAACATATATTACCACCTAGTGATTCTGTTTATCTGATCACACTATGACTGATGTGGGTGAAAGGAGGTTACTGGGCAAAATTTAAGACATGTCAAAAACAATGACAAGCCACCTGGCTTTCCTAAAAACTGTTGCTGTGATAAAAATATAACCCATGAGAGCACCATGATAGCTTATCTCACAGGAGAGCATAGGAGTTCACAGTGACCCTTTGAAGGCTGAGAGTCTGGATTTCAAGGTTGTTTCCTCACTTTCTAGCTATGTTCATTGGGCAAACTTGAAACCTCAGTTTACTCATGGGTAAAATAGAGGGAGGGCTTCCCTGGTGGCTCAGCGGTAAAGAAACCGCTTGCCAGTGCAGGAGACACGGGTTTGATCCCTGGGTCGGGAAGATTCCTGAAGAAGGAAATGGCAATATTTTTGTCTGGGAAATCCCACTGAGAAGCCAGGTGGGCTACAGTCCATGGGGTCACAAAACAGTCGTACACTACTTAGCAACCAAACAACCATATCTACTTCATGAATTTATGAAGGAGTAAGAGATAATCCACATAAAGTTCTTAGTATGTGACTACTATGTAATTAGCACTTACACCAAGTTAGCTAACTTTAATTATGTAAAATATGTAAACACCCATTTGACCTTAATTTATATTCCATTGATTTCCACTTATGCCCATATTTCATAAACTGCATTTATGAAGTACATGATACTCCACAAACTGAAGATTAGAGATTATAGTGCAATGTAGAGATAATGAATATAAATATTTTGAGACCATCCCTAGTCATTGATGAGGTAAACAGTTTATAGTAATAAATATATTTACAGATAAAAAACAAAGAAGAAAAACAATGTCAGAAATATTAATATGATACAATGGATGATTACTATGATGTAGTCAGCTTGTGCTCATAACGTAAACTCGGTTATGTGACCTCTTCATTCTTTTTGTTCTTTTAGAAATTTCCCTTTAGCCCTAGAGCTTTAAATTCTTCCTACTTTAAAACTTGAATCAATCCATGAATTTAAAACTGCTTTGTACATTATAAACTTTATGTTTTGTCTCTTCTCTCTGTATTAACTTTTTAGGGAATCATTTAAGAAGGCAGACAAAGCCATGGATGGCATTCAGAGCCATGTGAAATATCCATCTTTCTAGAAGGCATCTACGATCTACCAAAAACTTCGAAAAATGAAGAAATGAACACATACCCTAGAAGTCCTATAGGCTCTCTGCAATGCTATTTGCAGGGAGTGTGCAAGACAATGAGAGATGGTTTTGGAATGATTTGACTTTTCTATTCTTCTTCCCTTTTAGAACATTTGATTTTTTTTCTTTTTTGAGTTCTCTTTGTTTATGAATTGAAAATGCTTTTGTTTATTAAGCTAATTAAATTATTTTAAGAACATAAACAATGTGAGATAAGGGACTCAAACATTGTGAGTCTCTCTGTCTCTCTCTGTGCTAACAAACGGTCCGTGTCATAATAAAACAAGTCTATTTCTAAATAAGGCAAAAATGACTGGGTCTTGTCTGGTGAAGCAAGACACCAAACACAGTATCCCACTGTTTCTGCTGCCCTGGCTGCACCCTGAGAACTTCATGAAACCCAGTATTATGCATCAGAGACCAAAGGTCAGTTCCCAGACAACAAAAGACAATGCCTTTGATATTTGCTTATCACCCTTCAGTGAATGGGGAAGTCTCTAAATTGTGAGAATTTAAAGCAGGCTCTTCCCCATATCTGCCTAAGACTGTGATGATCTTGTACCTGTTCTTATCTTACGAGCCTATACAACACCTTGGGAGAACTCCACAGTTTGCGTTCCCACCTGACATATAAGAGGCATTCAACATTAACTGTATTCTATGAAACAGAGAAACAATTTTGCAATTTTTGTTTTGGAAATGAAACTTCAGTTCAAATATAATCTCACACAAAACTCCAATTTATGAGATAAAGCAAAGCCAGCCCTAGCCAGGGCCCCATCACTTTCTTCCCTCTAGAGAGAGGAAGTCCTTAGGGGACCTTAGAACAGGGACTTGAAGATCAAAGATGAGATGAAAATTCTTGCAGTTCTAAATGCTGCTTTCTGAAAAATCCAATGTAATATTCTTCAAGCCCAAGAGAAGATGAGGGAATGTACGTACCTTAGGCAGAGACAGAAAATATTCATTCCCCTTGATGCATCTCTGAGGGTGACTGATGGCGCTGAGCCTGTTGCCTGACAGATTCTGCACCCCACCCAGCACAAATGGTGGCTCCGAGGCTACCTTCTGAAGGATGCAAATCTCCAAGCACAAGGCTCAGGGACCTGACACACTCCTGTCCCATCCTGCCTGCATCTATCACCCCTGCTTCGACACAGCCTCTGACCATGGCCTGATTCACCCCAGCTCCAGGGAAGTCACAGGAAGCATTTTGTTTACCTAGACTCTAGGAGCACAGTGGAAACTGGGTAAGTCAACATTTTTTAGGGATGTGAAGGGAACTAGTGTTCAAGTCGCTACAACTTACCCTCAGATTAAACATAAAGTAGGTACACCTTAGAATATAGTCTCTCCTCGAGGAACTCATGGTGTCATTGGAAAGGCTTGTGGTATCCTGTGCTCCAGGCTTGTCTTGAGGGCCAATGGTGTCCCGCCCATTGAAGAACTATTTGGTGCAAGAATGAGCTTCTAACTATGCCTGAGATGATTGATCATTGTGAGCGTGTGGTCATGATGGATAAGGCATGATTTAGCCAGTTCGTCTTAGTATTTAAAGTAAATTTCTGGAATTCAAGGAAAATTCTGTGTCATAATCTTAAAAAAGAAATTCAGGGAGGAAGGATAATATTGTCTTGCTGTTAAGGGAGGACCAGGTTCCAGGAAACAATGTCTCTGGAGGCGGAGTCCCTCTTCTGTGGAGTCCAGTTCCTGTCCTTTGCTCCCTGTTGTCCTGGGTGATGTGTCAGTCGAGAGGGTGAGAGGAAGTGTGCTTGACTGGGTCTGAGCCACAAAGATGAGTTTGTGAAGGAGACGCATCGTTCCTGACTTTTGGCTCTCACCCATTCCTTTCCTGGAGTTCACTGGTAACTACTGAAAATTAAATATCCATGAGCAGACACAATCTCTGGCGAATTCAGCTATAGCTAGGGGGAGTAGCTTCCAGATGCCTGGCATGGTACCCATAACTTCCTGTTTGGATGATAGATTATGTGAATAACCAGATTACATCCCTTATACAGCTAGAGAGCTGACCTGTTGTATGGATAGTTGAGTGACTTTTTATAATGAGTATTTACAATTTATATATTAAGAGGCAAAATAACGTCTATTGCTTTGCATTCTACCTCAAAACTGTGTCTACTGTGCTTTCTCAATTCTTCAAGAACCCTCATGTTGGAACGTACAGAACATGTTGGTCATTTTTTTTTTTTTTAAGAAACTATTTAATCAGGCATTCATTTGCGAAGATCCTTCAGATAAGAGAGAACAGAGGCTCTGGAAAGGAGTGTGTGTGGTGGCCACTTTCCAGAACTTTCTCTTGCATCATCTTAGCCATCATGCAGAACTATTGTCTTCTTTGTGATGTTGGCAGAGAAGCATTTCAACAGGTGTCCCCTGTTCTCACCTCAGGTATGAAAGCAGTGCCCTCCCAGGACAGAGAGAGGGGAGGAAGGGGATGGGTGACCCTGGTCATTCTGACCTGTCCTCAGCTCTCCTTTCTGGTTCCATGTTGGTCTCCTCAGCACCATCACCCCTTCTTCTCCCCTCCCATCTTTCCTCTCCTCCCTACTTTTCCCTGCTTTCTGCCTTCTTGTTCTAGACTTAGCCACCATGTTGGACCAGGAGAGGATGATTCAGTGTGCTTCCACTGTCTTCCACAACTAAATCTTGGTTTCTTCTTTTGTTTTCTTTATGAATCAAGGTTCTAGAGAGGTTGGTTGGAGGGGAACACAAAGTTCCAGATTCATGAAGGCAGGGAGTGCTGGTGGGTGCACGGCCAAAGTCCCCTGGGGATGGAAAGACTCCTCTTCATTCTCAGTGCCCGGCTTTCAAGAAGACTGAGAGGCAAAGCTGTGAAACTTCATCTTGCTTCTCAGAGAGCTGAGAAGGCTGGCAGCAGCTGTGGTCAGAAATCTGCCGCTTGATGCTAAGGGAAAGGAGGGAGAGCCATAACGGTGAGGGTGGGAGGGCGCCCGGTGAAGCGTCTGGGGAAATTGCTGAATTCTTAATGTTAGCCCTTGGAACACCCCGTCGGGCTTCCTGGCTACTTTTCTGCCTCATTCCATGCCCAGTCCCTGCCTTCCCTCCCTCTACCTCTCCCTAGAACAAAGGACGCTTTGGGCTATTTTAACGGTGAAGTCCTACCTGCTCCTCCCAACCCCACCGTTTCTGCTCATCAAGTAGAAGCGGTTCTTGCTATAGCATCAGGGCAAAGTGTCTCAAAAGCTGACCCCAAACCATCATATAGCACAACCTAGGCCGACATAAGTGGGGAAACCGTTTAAACGGGAGAAAGCACTACTACAAGTCCTCAGCCCTGCCTGAATTTTCGGTGCTGCCACCTGCTTGCTCCAGAGGCCTGGGTGCTCCCCGGGCAGAGAGGCCCAGGCGCTCCCGTTCACAGCTGCTGCAGCAGTGATGCAGAAACCCAGGTCCTGCCAGGCGTGCTGGGAGCAATAGCTCACAAAACAGATTGTAAAGCCCTGGGCTGGGACTCGCTCTCCTGCGACTTGGCACTT